>NW_027469271.1:0-262305 GCF_051020765.1 Lasioglossum baleicum
TTTAAATGTGGAAATAGGTTTTTCATAATGCTACAGCTGACGATAATAAGCGAATTTAACGACCTACTACACTATTACGTTACCCTTTAAATAACGCCAAAATAGTTTGTCCCGACATTTCGGGCCAAACACCCCACTGAGCGATGGCTTGTTTAACATTGGTCCCCGCGAGTTTGATTTTTTTGAAAAGTTAGTACAATTAATTGACAACATGACGTGAAAAAGATTTGTAGAAAATGGCAATTGGTCGGAATAGCAGAGGAAATACTAACAGTTGTATTTCGCAATTTTTTGGGGTGGCCCTTTATTGAAAATTTGAAGAGCACGTTCTGTGGATCTATAGGGTGTTTCACACTATTCCTGGTCAGCGTTTTTCTTGCAAATTATTAGAAAAACATGAAAGAGGAAAAAGTAGTACATACTGTTTTTTATACGCACAACGCAACGACATATGTAATTTTTTTGTGTTTATGATATTTTGTTAGATACGAAGGTGACCTTCAATTTTTTTAAATAGAATGCTTTATTATTTCTTATGCCACATGAGAGCGCGTGTCTAGTCGAATTCATTCGTATACTGTGCAGTAACCCTCAAGGTCATGCAACGTCAGAAACGAAAGAAGCGTTTTGAAATACTTGCAAACACATTGGTATTAAATATTCAAAATGCTCTTCTTTCGTTTCCGACCTTGTATGACCTTGAGGGTCGCTGTATAGTATACGGATTTACATCTAACAAAATATCATAAACACAAAAAAATTACATATGTCGTTGCGTTGCGTATAAAAAACAGTATGTACTACTTTTTCCTCTTTCATGTTTTTCTAATAATTTGCGAGAGAAACGCTGGCCAGGGATAGTGTGAAAACCCTTTAGAGCCACACAACGTGCTCTTCAAATTTTCAATAAAGGGCCACCCCAAAAAATTGCGAAATACAACTGTTAGTATATCCTCTGAAATTCCGACCAATTGCATTTTCCACAAATCTTTTTCCACGTCATGTAATCAATTAATAATTGTACTAACCTTTCAAAAAAATCAAAAACTCTTTGTTATAACATTTAAATTCCTTAACAACGTATTCGCCACCTATTGACACGACAAACTCTGACAAGTTCTAGTTAATAGCTTTTTAAATAAATACAGCATGTTATATTCTGCCAATGCCATGCCGGTCCGGCGGCCGGAAAAATGTCGGAGAGCTTGTAATTTCTCCGGCGGCCGGACCGGCTCTAGCATAGGCATCTCCTGAGGTGTAGAGGGGAGTAAAAGATTCAGGGAAACCCTGGGGTTAGACACGATCTCCAGCGCGTGGCCTTTGTGCGAGCCTCACGAATTACGGCCAGCCGGCCGGACACCAAACTAAATGGTCCAAAATGTCCGAGCGTCGGTGACGGACCAAACTAAACAGTCCTTAAAGCCTCCCAGGCGCTCCTCCGCACCACCCTTGCCTGGGTCAAATGTAGGCGGGATGAGACGACGGCGGGACCACCAAAATGCCCGATGTTCTGCAATTGTGACCCCATCGTCCCACATCGTCGCCTCCGAGTTTCTTTCCTCGTGTGCGGCGGTGCCCTTTTGCCACTTCTCCAGATCTGGAATGATTTTGGTTGCGGCCAATAGTTTGTCGTCCGGTTGATCCTTCGGTACGGGGCGCCTTTACAGTAATCGTCGCTCCCTCGGTACGTTCCTGTAAGTGGCCACTCTCGGCGCGTACAACCGATGGTATTAGGAGCGATCTTTAATCTGAATGTCTTCCTCAAGGAGTGCTCAAATCTGCGGGTGGTTCTCGCAATCGCTAACGGCCGGTCCGGTCCACTCCCAATACGGTTGTTTGACCGTTTTTCAAACGGAGAAGTGACGTCGCAGGCTTGCAACGTCACAGCGTACTAACTCTCGAGTACACTACAGCCGCATAGGCGCTTTGAGAGGCGGAGAAGAGGAAGTTGAGTGCGATACGTATTCCATACTTCGCTAAGTTGTGGCGAGATTTCGTCGTCCCAACCGGAATTCTGCAACCATAGGCGTTGCATCATTATTTTTGCTACGATCATAATATCATGGATCATAATATCGCGCCATAGTCGATAGGATTTCCCGTTTAGTTGTCGGAAGAGCATGAGTAATCTTAGCCTCGAAGCGAAAAGAATCGGTTTCGGAATTCCACATTATTCCGAGGACCTTAAGATTATCTTCGGGTGACAGCGGTTTACTGACAGCGAGACCGTGATCACAGTGGGATCAATGTCCTCAATTAACGCGGAGTCATTACTAGCCCACTTCCGCAATGCAAACCCTCCTGCTTTGAGCAGGGCGGTGACTTGGTCGCGAATTTGTCGCGCTCGATGTGGATCGTCCGCGCCGAACACGCAGTCATCAACGTAAATTTGATCGCGAAGGACTGACGGCGCGAGAGGATATTATGACCCTTCGTCCCGCGCAAGTTGTTGTAGCACACGTAACGCGAGATAGTGTGCGGGAGCCGTACCGTACGTGACGGTCAGGAGTTGGAAGTGTTGGAGCGGAGCTGATGGAGAGGATCGCCACAAAATCCGTTGATAATCAACATCTCTTGGATCGACGAGTATTTGCCGATACATTTTCGCAATGTCGGCGATAAAAACATATCGGTAACGGCGCCATCGTAGAATGACAGGTGAAGGTCCAATATTAATTGGAGGCCCATCGATAAATGGCAAACGAACGATGTATTGTCCCGTCGAAGTTCGCGCATACGTGCGTTGGAAATGTTCTTCACAATTTAACTCGGCGGGGGAGAGACGCGTGACAGACGGTAATTCCTCTACTTCCCAGAAACGGCGAAGTTCGGTATCTAAATTCTCCGATACATTACAGTGGAAGTTCCCGAATGTGGCCGGAACAGTTGCCGATGGAACGGGACCGGAATCTAGCTTGTTTGTAATAAAGAAATCAAGCCAGTCATCCCATGCGTCAACCGGACCTTCGAGTTTTGTTAAAGCTTTAATTGTTATATTTAATTTATCACGTAGACGTCGCAGTTGCGCTGCATCTTCCGAACAAACTTGTAATGAATATAGTTGACGCGAGACATTTCCCCCGAATACCAAACACGAGCGCGCTACGCGAAACCGCGAAGCGCTACCTCTCGCGGCAGCCGCGAAGTGGCTACTGCGACACCGCGGATTCTCGCGAGTAAATAGATCGCGATACACGGATAAATAGGGCAGCGAAGGCTGCATCAGGCAGTTCGAGTTACGGTCTGGCGATTAGAGAAAGAATTCTCGAATGCTATGATTGTACCACGAGCTGTCCCCAACCTTTTCCTACGCACCACTCCACGGCTCCAAGTGGCACACGGCACGGGGAGACCCTTCCTGCGAGAGACATAAGTCTCCGCTGGCCGAAGTGGCATGCACCACCTGGCATCCTAGACCCAAGTGTCACACGGCACGGGACTCTTCGCCTCAAGTGTCACACGGCACGAGGAATCCCTAACGCTTAGGCGGCATACACTGCGAGCACCTCGTTCCCGACTACCTGCGCCATGCGAAGCAGAGTACGGCCATAAGACGGTCATTGCGGCCACCGCCCAGCGTCGAGATCGTTCTCGAATCGTTAGTAAGCTAAGTCCTAGTCAGTAGTCCGCGTTTCCGAATCCGCCGTCGCGTGTATTTCTGTTTTACGCCGTCGCTAGTCTTAAGTTGCGCGTTCCAATCATTTCACGTTGCGTCCAGTTCATTTCGCGTTTCGCTCCGATCATTTCGCGCTGCGTTCATTTCGCCGTTACGGTCACTTTCGATGTATAATTCGCGTTCCGATAAAACCCGCGTTATAACCGATCCGCGTCGCCATTGGACGCACATGTTGTGATACAGGGCCTCGGCCCATAATAAAGAGATCTGTGTTACCCGTATCAGTATTGTTCATTCGTGGTTCCGAACAACCCTGGACAGCCGATTGAATCGGCACATTCTCCCTACGTTCGAATGTTACAAACTTGTGGAAGATCATGTAACGTTCTTAAATGTGTTTGTTGGGGACTGGGGTTACTCCAAAATAAAAAAGGACACACGTAAATTGTGTAGTTTAATGTAAGAGTCGTGATGTTGCACACTGCACGTACAATAGGCGAGTGAGCGCCATCAGAAGATGGTAAAATAAAAAGAATAGGATCACATGAAATAAAACATAATCGAACAGTGCGGGGAAGCGGCCCGCTTCTGCTGCGCACGCATCAGATCATACGCAAACAAACGCATGAAGTATGTGTGGCTCTTATGTCACTCCAACAGTGTTGCTACTAGTAACCGCTTATTTTCATTGTATTGTTCGACAAGAAGACCCCACGCGACGGTGAATCCGGCGTCGTTAATCGCGATATTCGTGATTAGATCACTCGCTTCCCCGTTTACGCACGACAATAGATATTGAAATCTAGATACTGTCACGTCGCTTTCTTAATTTTTCGTAAATATGGTCGAATGATGAATAGCGACACCTAGAATTTACAAGCGAGAAGCTGGGCCACGCTCGGCCGCGCGATGCGTGGTCCTCTCGGGACAAAATACGCTCAGAGTCTCTCTATTCGATAATCAAACTCAACGAAATTTCGGGCGCCAGTCACCCGAAGGTGTCACGCGAAAGAATCGTAATCTGAACACGAAGAAGGAACACGGTTGGACTCGCGAGACTGTGACGTAGCAAACTAAACCTGAATGGCTATCGCGAAGGCGCAGGGTTCTACGTCGGGAGAACACGAGACGTTCCCCGCGGCGGGAAGGTTTTCACACAAGAAAAGTACAACGTTTCGGCTATTAATTCGTTTATTTCACGATGATGTTAGACTGCCGATTCGATCGGCAGCAGATAATACAACAGCCGGCGCGTTTTCGTAAATATGGCGAGAGATGTTATTCGCACGCGCTGATTGCGGTCATATAAGGAAGACCTTACAGGTCGCTTTCCGACCGAATTCCGATGTTCAATACGAAATCGATAGAGCTGACAGTGTTCGAACTAAATTCACCAATACGAATCGAGCACGCGACGGCGTCCCACCGTGGAACGAGAGTAGGATCTTTAGAAATAACGGCAATAACGCTAAATATTGAATCCGCGTCTTCGCGTTTAAACTGGCGTCGTACAACCGTCACAATGCGGCCACGCGGCCCCCCCTATCCGACCGGATTCTAATTAGGAGGACGAAATCCTTCACAATCCGAAGGATTCGTGCCACTCGCAAATAATATTGACGACTTCCATTCGTCTTTCGTACCGTTATTTCCCGCGAAGTGGCTAACGAACCTTTACGACACACTACCCGAGCCAACACGAAGTTTCGCTAATTATTTACGAAAGCCTGATCGGCGCTTACCCTTTATCGCACGGCAGTGGATGTTCGGCAGCGATTTTCTATTCCTCTGATCAGCCGACGCAAAATACTTTATTCGATAACAATGGTTAAGAGCGACAACTTATGCGCAAGAGTTCTAACGACGCAATGAATCTTCACGCGGTGGCCCGGGTACGCGGAAGCAGAGCGTCCCCCACTTCCTTATCCCGCTTTCTTCGCGCAACGTCTCGGCCCATCGCTAACGCGGGATTTCGCATCGGCGAATCCGTCGCGACGGCGCTCGGCTTCCGGCAGCGTTCGGCTAATCCGGCAGCGATGACGTCCGATTGGCCGCTTCCCGATGAGACGATCGACGTCAGCCAATCCGGTTGCGGTGCAGCTTCTTCCCGGACGAGCCGACGACAGGGCAGAGTAGTTGATTGTCTCTGCACCGGATGCCCTCGTCGGCGCCTCCAGGTTGACAGTCCTGGGCCTTGACGATCTCTCGTTGCGTTGTCTCCGGTTATGCCTTCTTCCCGCCTCGAGGTACTGATTCTCGAGGGCTCATTGCTTTCTGCGTTGAAAGTGGACTTCCGGATCCCGCCTGGGACCCGGATACGGTTCTGTAAACGTTCGTCACGCAATTTGGCGCGACATTTCAAATATTACTAATCGGCCTTTGGGTCTCACATGTGCCCAGGGAGAGCGCTCGCAGCAGCCCTTATCGCGATGCTTGACCAGAGGATGGCTCGGTCTTCCGCTAGAGAGGTTAGAGTGACGCAGGCAATATTGCCACGTCACAATACATTTGACATACCTCGGCGTTTGATGATCATCGCTTGGAAGCGATCTCGGAAAGTCTCCCACTCACTGATGGTTCCGGGGAATGGCGGAAGATTCATCGTAGGAAGGCGATTTCCGGCATCATCGAGGTGTAATGCAGTCGTTGCAGCGGGAGTCGCAGTTTCTGCTACGGGAGGCTCTTGATCAGTCGGTTCCAATCGGGAGAGCGCGTCCGCCATGAAGTCGGATGTCCCCACGTAAATCTCGTTCAATTCCAAGAAGCGATCATTGATGAAATACTCCAGGTTGGACCGATCAGCATCCGTGGCCACAGCGGCGAGTTCCTTATTGAAGAGTTTGCATTCAGCAAAGGACTCGCTCAATTCTACCAATCTTTTTGAAATTGTCAAGGGCACACTCAATAACACGAAAGGTGTCGATTTGTTGTCGAAGCAACGTCTTGAGGTCGCCCATTCTTATAGCTGTGTTTATTGTTTCAACCTTCAATTCAAAATGTGGTCCAACCGTTGTCGTCCGTTGAACGAATTTTGCTTGCTTCTTCGATTCTTTAGCTCGTCAATCTCACTGAAATCCGGCTCGAAGGACCAATATGTTTTTGCAGAGAATTTCAGGAGGATAACCGGGACTATCCTGACGAGGATATACAATGAGCGACGAGCACAAAAGAACGGAACAAGAATTAGTTTATGTTAACTGCACTATTTGGTTGAACATTCCGTAACGAGAATTGTGTTTTATAATGGTGCTTTAGAGAATGCCGAATCCGGAACTCGAGGAATCCGCGTGTAATGATATAACGAGAATAAAGCGTAGAAGCGATAAGCGCGTGTGTTTCTTACGATGTGTCTCGATATAATGAGTCGTAGTCCGCTGTGTCGAAGACAATAATCCAAATATTATGGAGATGAGCGGTCGACACGCAATTTTCGTCATCGAGTCGCGTAGCGATCTCGCGACGCCGAATCTTGTAACGACGTTCGCGGAATTACATTTAGCGGGGAGTTCGAATACTAAACACAAACTTTTACTCGTATTAAAGAGTACATCAATTCCGTTATTATCAAAATTATTTCTCACATCATTAATGTTCATTAATTGCTTATCCTTTTCTTTGCTTGAATTATTTTGATTTATCGTAAAGAAATTGCGTTCGTAACACTCTTCATCATACTCGCCCGCTAAAGTTATTTTCTTAACGCTTCCGGACTGTTTAGGCGCGTTTTCCTCTTCACTCTTACATACTTTCGCTAAATGCCCTCTTTTATTACATTTATGGCATTCATATCCCCGAAAACGGCACTCACGATTTATGTGGCCTTGCTTACCACAACAATAGCACATCACAACACTTTTCGTCGGTGACCCAGCTGACCCTTGCTGCTGCTGGTGGTTATGACCGTAGCGGCTGCCCGAATTGTGTGCCTTCCACCCTCTGCTACCGCCGCCTCGTTGTTGCTGCCACGTCTGTTTCGAACCGCCTTGTATTGTGAAAAGTCGTTTTTAGAGAAATTGTTTTTTTTTCCAATGCATTATTAGATGTTGCAGCGTTTTTTACGGTTGCTTCGCGCGCCAGTGCTATCTCTAGCGCCTTGGACAGAGTTAACCGTTTTTCTTCAAATAGTTTTACTCCTATATCCTTGTCACTCACTCCGCACACCAATTGATCTTTGAGTGCGTCATCTAAATCTCCAAAGTTGCAGTTGAGTGCCAGTTTTTTCAATCTCGCCGCGAAGTCGGCGATTGATTCATTATGCTCTTGCCTCGCTGTATGGAACGTGCAGCGTTCCATCGCCTCTGACGGCTTCGGCTTTAAATGCTCAGACATAACTCTCATATTATCCTTGTAGCTTTTAGCTGTAATTTTATCTGGAGCGATGAGCTGTTTTAGGAGCGCGTGAGCATTGTCGCCCAGGCGAGTCACTAGTGTGGGATAAAATAACTGACTACGTGCAGGAAAATGAATAAAACAGTATATATATTTAAAAATAAAGAGAAGACAAAACACAGTCACACACAACGCGATTGACCGCACCTGGCAAGTCAAAACTCAACGCAATACTCTCTACTCTTAACTCTGACCGCAACTAGCAGGCCGAAGTTCTCTCGCGTGCGCTTTTCTCTCGACTGCCTCGTCTTCGTTTGAAGAAAATGCGTCAAGCTCGCACTCTACGCACACACGCACATACACACAAACACACACACCTACAGTTCCTTAAAGCTAAACAGTCCAATGCTGTATCTTAACCTAAACAGCCGAAGAGTATCGGTCCTCGACGGGGTGTCGTTTTCGTCTCGACGTTTCGACACAGTCCCGATGCCCGACATCCGACACCACACTAGTGTTGCCACTTTCACTTTATCATCTGTGTTCCGTCGCAACGGATCGTAGTCCTACACAAAGAAATGTTTTTCCTCGCAAGAAATTCGTTAACGGAAATTCTCCTTTAAACATAAAGAACCATGGCATCTGCAGTGAACCGTACTGCCGCGCGAAATAAAGAGCTTAAGGGTCGACTTCGTATTTTATTTATGATATAGCCGTTACCAACCGTTTTAGGATTAGAAGATTATTTATGCTACGGTCACTCAGGTACGGCCAAATGTTATTTTGTACATCCGGCAATTCTCGGAATACTTACTTCGTCCCGGGCTAAGAATATTCACGGTCACTCAAGATACAACTCTAAAGAACCCTCGCCGTCATAAATTACAACCCCAGATGTGTAACCCCAGATGTGTACGCCCGCGTTCGCTAAGCTCAGTCCAAGGTTAAACATTCAATTCTTTAAGGATACGGTCAAGGGGCGACAGTCAACCGTCGAGCGACGTCAATTACCGCTCTTGCCTTCATACCAGGTAGCACCCCACTCTTCCTTCCGACTAGACCAGCCTCTCAGTCACCATGGAAGGAAGTTTGAACAATTAAGGGTGTCCTGATTGGTAAACGACGAGTTGACTGAACCAACCCGGACAGTTCTTTCCCTCATTACAATAGATTCTACTTCCCTTTCCTCGTCTAAGGTCAACCTCTCCACCCACGAGGAGCCTAACCGACCTCTCGCTAAGACCAACGTCCAGTACTTTCAGCAGTTCGTTTCCGAATCTCTGAACGAGTAACACTGACCAGTCTTGCTTGAGCGTCTCACGTGATTGCTGCATACACGATCAGCACATTTCACTACAATACAGATCAACACGGTTTGATCTGCGCGCGTCTAAGGCAGGATCTGTTGGATTAGCCTTACTGACGAGTTCACCAACAGATCTCGAACGAAACGCGATTCCTCCAGTCAATTCCTTGTCCACACGATCCGTTATTTAATTTGAAATAGTTGTCTAAGATTAGTTTGGCGGGCAACATTCGAACAATCGCGAACCCATTTCTCTACAATCGAACATTTTGAAATCGGCAGTTCCGCGATCGAACAATCTGATATATTCTTCGTAATAAGGTAACAGTCTAATTTCTCCTCAAATAGATCCCAGTCGTCGTCCATTTGAAATCGAAATTTTGTGTCGTCCATGTCGCTATCTTCGTCCGGCTCAGTATTGCTCAAGGTCGCTTCTTCTTCGTCCTCACTGTTTACTTGATCGGAATTCTCTTCTGGATCTGCTTCGGCACTTCCTTTAACTGATTTTCTTAACAATTCGCGTAAATTATTATAATTATCGTCTTTTTCAAACGGCACTTTTCTTTTTTCTAGTTCTGCGATTACTTCCCGTTTATTGAGTTTTTGTATCCAACCCGTTTTTAGTTTATCCGACATTAACGCACCTTCCTACGTTACATAATAAACCTGAGTCCACGTGTTCTCTTCTCAACACGACATTTATTTCTGTCCGCGTGAATTTCACTTATTACCTCGTCGCCAGTTGTTATATATTAACTTGTAAAGGTAGTATAACATATAATACACTATTTATACAGGGTGTCCCAAAATTCGTGTACTTAATTGAAATGGGAGGTTCCTGAGACCATTCTAAGAGACATTTTCCTTTGCACCAATGTCAACTGCGGCTTTGTTTAGGAGTTATTAACGAAAAACACGGACCAATCAGAGCGCGCCCTGGGCGGCCGCGCCGCGCCGACAAGCGAGTGTCGGTGGTACGCCGTGACATCGCAACGAACAAGAGTTTCTCGATTATGTGAATGCTCTCCGATTTCAATGAGCTTTGGATATGTGGTCAAGATCATTATTCTGAACAACATTTCTCTTTAGACTTTTTGGCGATCGGCTTTAGTTTACGAGATTATCGCGAGAAACTTTACTTGTAAATCCATGGGATCGATGTACTACTAGCTGCTATCCGATTTCAATGAGCTTTGGATATGTGGTCAAGACCATTATTCTGAATAACATTTCTCTTTAGACTATTTGGCGGTTGGCTTTAGTTTACGAGATTATCGTAAAAAAAGAGAAGAAGCACAGAAACTGATTGTATTAAAAACTCACGTATTCAGCCGTAAATCCATTTGCTGCTTCGAAATGTGTGTCTTGAAATTTCTCCACACTCACAATCATTGTTCACATTTGTCAACACATAGTTATGCACTAATAATAATTGCCATATCCCTTGTACTGCTGCACAAATCACAACAATCAGGTAATGCAATCACTAGACCGCGGATTTCATGTATTTGTAGCAAACATGAGTAGTTGCATTTTAATACAGTAGAGAGATTAAAATAATTTCAAAACACCATAGTATTATTTTCAACTTCTTAAAATGATCACAGTGAGAATCAAATATCTGTCTGGCTCCTGTCCCTTGTAATAGCGGCAGCCAACATTCATTTTGCATAAAGATCCGTAGTCTAGTGATTAGTTTAAATATTACTATCAAAAACACAGCTAATAGCAACCGTTAGCTTTGAATTGACAAGTCTTTGGAGATGTTCTCTCTACCGCGGCTCGAACGACACTGATTTTCCGCAAGATTTTTCTAAAGAATTTAGGGAGGGCATTTAGAGTGTCGAAATTCGAAATGCACGCTGTAGCACGAGAACGACGGGACGGTTGGACGAAAAACAGGATACGAGAAGGACCGCTGTAAGCTTTGTGGCAAACACATGTTTAGTTTTTCCTGCAGGTTGGTACGCAGAGTCGATGGGTAACTGTTCGAAAACGTCATCCGTCCTTTTACCCCTCAAGGGGTAAAAATGTCAGGTCAGCGTAGCATCCCTATTGTCCTATACCTTCCTTAAGAAACTTTCTAAAAGGAGGACAGACGACGTTTTCGAACGGTTACCCATCGACTCTGCGTACCAACCTGCAGGAAAAACTAAACATATGTTTGCCACAAAGCTTACAGCGGTCCTTCTCGTATCCTGTTTTTCGACCAACCGTCCCGTCGTTCTCGTGCTACAGCGTGCATTTCGAATTTCGACACTCTAAATGCCCTCCCTAAATTCTTTAGAAAAATCTTGCGGAAAATCAGTGTCGTTCGAGCCGCGATAGAGAGAACATCTCCAAAGACTTGTCAATTCAAAGCTAACGGTTGCTATTAGCTGTGTTTTTGATAGTAATATTTAAACTAATCACTAGACTACGGATCTTTATGCAAAATTAATGTTGGCTGCCGCTATTACAAGGGACAGGAGCCAGACAGATATTTGATTCTCACTGTGATCATTTTAAGAAGTTGAAAATAATACTATGGTGTTTTGAAATTATTTTAATCTCTCTACTGTCTTAAAATGCACCTACTCATGTTTGCTGCAAATGCATGAAATCCGCAGTCTAGTGATTGCATTACCTGATTGTTGTGATTTGTGCAGCAGTACAAGGGATATGGCAATTATTATTAGTGCATAACTATGTGTTGACAAATGTGAACAGTGATTGTGAGTGTGGAAAAATTTCAAGGCATCTGTGTGAAATAAACATACGAATTATTTATCGATTTGAAAGTGAAAGTGAAATTCTGGATCGTCGACTTGACCGCGCATCCCTTAGGCCTTCTACCACCGGCTGTGCAGTTCGTCGACCTGGCCGTACGTCCCTTGACTTTCGGTACTGCCGTATACCTGAAAACATCTGTGCAGTTCGTCACCGAGTGACCCAGTGACACACATTTCGAAGCAGCAAATGGATTTACGGCTGAATACGTGAGTTTTTAATTCAATCAGTTTCTGCTTCTCCTCTTTTTTTACGATTATCTCGTACACTAAAGCCGATCGCCAAAAAGTCTAAAGAGAAATGTTGTTCAGAATCATGGTCTTGACAACGTATCCAAAGCTCATCGAAATCGGAGAGGAGATAGTTCAGATAGTACATCGATCGATTTACAATTACAAGTTACTTATCTCGTAAACTAAAGCCGATCGCCAAAAAGTCTAAAGAGAAATGTTGTTCAGAATAATGGTCTTGACAACATATCGAAAACTCATCGAAATCGGAGAGGGTTCACATTATCGAGAAACTTTTGTTCGTTGCGATGTCGCGGCGTACCACAGACACTCGCTTGCCGGCGCGGCGTGGCCCGCCGGGCCAGGGCGTGCTCTGATTGGTCCGTGTTTTTCGTTAATAACTCCTACACAAAGCCGCAGTTGACATTGGTGCAAAGGAAAATGTCTCTTAGAATGGTCTCAGGAACCTCCCATTTCAATTAAGTACACGAATTTTGGGACACCCTGTATATCTAACAATAAGACTTTGCTTTTACGACAGTGCCGGAGTATCTATGTGCTCGATCATGTTCGACACGTAACTCACGATACATATCGGTGCGTCAGGTAGGTAAATCGGCGCTGCTATCCGTGCTGCTTAATTACGTATATGCTATCAGTGATGAATACATCACAAGAGGTTCGTCCGTTTTGTTATACACAAGCATAATACAGCATTTATTCGTAGATGCGCGTATCCCGCCGTTTTACATGCAGTCTAACCGTGATTTCTTCTCCACGAGAATCAGTTAGACGATTGTTCTGGTCCACCAGACGTATTTCTAAATCATCTATTCTTCGCACGACAATCGGAAGATAATTGACTAGAGGTGGTGTTGCACCCCAAGGTGGCCGACTTTTGCGTGTTCGACGCGTAGTTTTCATTATTCGGCAGCATGATGTCTGTTCGGGAGGCTCTGCAAACAGGCTTGACTAGCCGTACCGCGCGGTGCACTCACACACTCACCGCTCGGGCAGCGTGTACGTGTGTCTAGACGGATCGCAAGGTTTCGAGATGCTTCAAACCATTTCTCGATTGATCTTTTATCTAGCGATTGTGACTACGTAGGAGACCCAAATGTGCATTAGCGAGACGTGATTAGACATTAGCCAGACCCTTGCAATCCTCGTGTACGTATACAGGGCGTCCCAAAATTCGTGTACTTCCCGGAAATGGGAGGTTCCTGAGACCATTCTAAGAGACATTTTCCTTTGCACCAATGTCAACTGCGGCTTTGTTTAGGAGTTATTAACGAAAAACACAGACCAATCAGAGCGCGCCCTGGGCCGCCGCGCCGCGCCGGCAAGTGAGTATCGGTGGTATGCCGTGACATCGCAACGAACAAGAGTTTCTCGATTATATTATCACGCGGTTTTCCTCTGGGTCTCGAAATGTGAGGCAGAAAACAATCGCTTCGGGTTTTATGGCGAGATTGCCGAGCTGTATCTGGCCTTGCAAGACACAGTTCACCCGTGATAACCGTCGTCTCTCGCTGGCTTCCGTCGGTATGATCGAATGACAGGTTCGTATTTCGGGCGCCAGACATCAACGATGTCACGCAAAATGACGTAAATATCGGCAGCGAGCGAGAACCGATCACGAAGGCCAAATAGCTCGAAAGGGACCCAGGGTTCTGCACAGGATCGGACGGGGCGTTCCCCACGGCGGGAAGGGACCTCGTAAATAATTTAGACTCGTTGTAACGGAAATAACATACTCTATTATTGGTGTGAGTTGACCAGTAATTCTGTACACGCTGTCGGGTGAAGGCCCGGCAGCAAAGAAAACTATGGGATATAATAGTATGTAAGTGACTATGAGAGGTTACATTCGTTTTGCTACATCATAAGACGTTTCAAAGTTGGCGCGTATTGCCAGACGAATAGGCGATTTCGGGAGTTGTCGGGTTCTGTCGACATTCTTCGTTTTCTTTGTACTGATGAACTGTTTTTCCTAAATGCGATGCGTCGCTCTTTCGTTCGTTCTCCTTCGTTCGCGATAGATCGTTTGCAATGTAATTCTATAATTTCTAGTGATAAATCACAAGTGTAAAGATCGCACGGCCTGTGCGAAAATACGCACGATATTTCTCACTTAACCCCATCAAAATGGTTATGGGCCCAGTGACACGTGGCGTAAAGTGAGGTTAGAAATTATTAATTCTGGTGCCGTGGAATATAAGGTCTGAAACGTGAAAGTCTTTGAAAATAAGTGAAATTGAAAAATGGGGGAGCATACGGCATCGTTCCCTCGTTTCCCGAAACTAAATTCAAACAACTATAATAGTTGGAAGGTGGACATGAAAGTGTTGCTGATCGATCGCGGATCATGGGAATTCATAACGGGAGACACGGAGCCACCGCACAGTGGGACGGATGACCATTCTCGGTGGAAAAAAATCCTACACATTAGATGCGGCTAGTGATATCAACGTATGTGGTGTCGTTGTAAAGAGGAGATCTCAATCTTTAAGTTTATGGTAATTTTAATCGAAAAAAAAATTTTCGAAAAAATTTTTGAAAAATTTTTTGAATTATATGTAATTTTTTATAGATAAAGTATCATCAATTTAGCACTCGATTTTTAATATAAAGGAAATTTTAAGAAAATTGAACTTGGTGGAGAAAAATCATAGATCACGCTTCTTGAAACCGATTCAACTTTTGTGTTAGGCGAAGAAATTAGATTTAACATATATACAGCCTTTAAAAATAGTATTTATGTAAAAAATATTATATAAATTACATAAACAAATATAAAAAGGAATAAAAAATGCTATAATAATATTAAATAATAAATAAATAATGTAACAGTAATATTAAACAAGTATAACAATAAAATCTAAATATAACAATATAACTACAAAAAAAATATAACTATAGTTCTTTGGTAATATCACTGTCGCTGTAAACTAAGAATACTATCACTATTACTACTATTATAATACTTCGGTATTAGACGGTACATTAGCTGGTATATTTATTTACAAAGATATTCTTCTTTCTGTGGCAAGTTACCCATTTGTTCTTAAAGTCACGAAATAATCTTTCCAATTTACATTTCATTGAGCTTTCATAACTTTGTGTGACATCTTTGATATCAAATTTATTTATGATATAATTGTATATTGAATTTATATTTTTGGAATGTCTATCCGATATCCATAATTCAAAAATTTCTAGTTTCGATACTGAAACAGTTGAATCTAAAAAATAAAATACAAACAATGTAGAAGATGTCAGCAGCTAATTTCTGTGGGAATTTGTTTTAAACAGTCTAAAGTAACTTCTATGCAAATTTTATGGCAAGATCTTTTAGCATTTTCCAGTTATTCAATTTTCAAGTGGGTTATATGGCATACAAAAATGGTATTTGTAAAACCAACAAAATCTTTACGAAAAACATTATTTAAATAACTTATATGTGATCAAACAGGTACTTACGGGTAGTAACATTCTCCATGGCACTTAGAAAAAATGTATAACGGAAAATGACTTGCTTAATGGTAAGTTTTCTAAGCAAGCTAGCTGAAGAAAACAATTTCGATCGCTGCTTGCGTTGGTGATAAACCAACAATATAGGTACTGTAAGAAATCTGGACATTTAATGGAAGACTGCTACACATTAAGGAGGAGGCAACAAAACAATACAAGAGGAAATTGGAATGGGAGCAAAAGAGCTTTGTATACTGAAAGTGCCATGGAGATACGAGGTAATAGTAATCACGAAGCACAGGCTGTAGATGCTTCAGAAAATTCTCTTGATGAATGGTTGATTGACAGTGCAGCCACGTCTCATTTTTGTAAAGAAAAGAGTTGGTTCAGAAATTTCAAGGAACTGCCACCAACTGATATCCTAGTAGGGGATAAAAATGCAAAATCACAAGTATTAGGGAAAGGAGACATCATATTTTATGCTAAAGATAGAAACAAATTTGTAGAAATAAAATTGAAAGATGTTCTATACGCACCTAATATGAGGAGAAACTTGATAAGTGGATCATGCATGGACATAGCAGGATTTCACATAAATTGGAGAAATAACAAGATGGTAGTGTATACAGTGGAAAAGGAATACTATTTTACGGTTTATAGAAAAGAGAAGCTATATATATTGTATGGAAAACCAGATAGAAGAAAGGATGAAACGTACATGTCTGCACAAGATGCACAAAAGATAATATTAATATAAATACAATGCATAGAAGATTATGTCATATAAACAAAAACATTATCGACTATATGGGAAAGAAGAATATCGTAAGAGGTATGGAAAAAGTAAATGGAGATATGGGTATGTGCGATATATGCCAAATGGCAAAGGCGACAAGGTCGTCGTTTAAACCAGTATCAGGGATAATGTCAAATGAAATACTGGAAAGAGTATACATGGATGTATGGGGACCATCCCCGGTAACATCACTGGGCGGTTGTAGATATTTTTTGTCAATAATAGACGATTATTCCAGAAAGGTATTTATTTATACCATGAAAAATAAATCCGATGTTTTTACATATTTTAAACAATTCGTAGCTCAAGTTGAAAGACAACACGACAAGAAATTGAAAATGATTAGAATAGACAATGGAAAGGAATTTTGTCACTCAGAATTCGATGCATTTTTGAGACGGAAAGGAATAAAAGCAGAGTGAACGTCTACATATACCCCAGAACAAAATGGAGTTGCAGAGAGATTTAATAGGACGGCGATGGAAGGAGTAAAAGCCATGTTGTAAGACAGTGGATTACAAGCAAATTTCTGGGCTGAAGCACTGCATGCTTTTGTTCACGTGAAAAACAGATGCGTGCACAAATCGTTAAAAGACATTACACCTGAAGAAAGATGCTGGGGTCACAAACCGTCGATAAATCACCTACGAATTTTTGGTTCTTTGGCGTACGTTCACATACCGAACGCAAGAAGAAATAAGCTACAAGCGAAGGCAGATCTAGGAATTATCGTGAGATACGCATTAAAAACCAAGGGATATAGAATATGGTTACCAAAGAATAGGAGTATAGCAGAGACGATACATGTAAAGATTGATGAAAACAAGAATGGAGTCAAAACATTATTTGGAAAAGGAAGATTAAATATGAATTGCAATATTATTACAAGTGACGAAGAATCATCGTCTGATGACGATACATATGTAGGAGAGAGAAAAACGACGAAAGTTAAAGAAGAGAAAAAGGAAGAAATGCCAAAGTAAGTATTGAGGCATGTTGATATTTCTGAGTGGGGGAGAGTTGAGAGGAACACGAAAGGAAAAGAGAAGGAAGAAAGGATCGATATATACTATTGCCCACCCGGAAGTAATACAAGATTAAGATCTTTGAGTGATGTCGAAAAATATTGTGCAACTAACAAAATGAAGTTCGAACCAGAGCATTTTTCATTTGAACCAAAAGCTGATGATCAAAAAGGGGAAGAAGAGGACAAGAAGGAAATTCATTTGAGCAATTATGAAAGTCAAGATGATCCATTAGACTATATATTTCAAGATGAAGTGTACTCGGCAGAAATTCCGAGAAATTTTGAAGAAACTCAAGGACATCCCGAGGAAAGACAATGGAATGAGGCTATGCAAGACGAAATGAAAATAATGGAGGATAGAGAAGTATGGACGTTGGCAGATTTACCACCAAATCAAAAGGCAATCGGAAATAGATGGGTCTACACAATAAAAACCGATACCGAGAGCAATAACCAGAAATACAAAGCTAGATTGGTAGCTCAAGGGTTTAACCAAAGATATGGGATAGATTATACTGAGATATTCTCGCCAGTTGTAAGTTTTTCCTTACTTAGATTTTTCTTTATTTTATTAGTATCAACATTGTCATGGTGTCATACGCAGTTAGACGTAAAGTCGGCATATTTGTATGGAAAGTTAAAAGAAAGAATTTATATGAGACAACCGAAGGGATTCGAGGTAGTAGGAAAAGAAAATAAAGTTTGTTTATTACAAAAGGCAATTTATGGGTTACATCAAAGCGGTCGAGAATGGAATAATGAGTTTGAAAATATTCTAAAGTCATTGGGTTTTAATAAGTTGTTGAGGTGCAACTGTGTATATGGTTTAAATAATGAAGTATTCTTATTGCTATATGTTGATGATATTGTGTTATTTGCCAAAAATGAAACATTAATTAAAGAAATTGTAGCACAGATAAAATCAAAAGTAGACATTAAAGAGCTTGGCGAGGTAAAATATATATTAGGTGTAAATTTTGAGAAAGATAAGACTGATTTTTACCTACACCAACGAACCTATGTTGAGAAATTAATGGATAAACTAAAAGAATTACCAAAAACACATGTCAAATTACCATTAAAAATAGGTACTTTACCACCCAAGGAGGGAAATGAATTAATTGAGAATAATTTAATGAAAAAGTTTCCTTACAGGTCACTGATTGGATGTTTATCGTTCTTGGCTGATAGAAGCAGGCCAGATATATCTTTCTCAGTAAATTTAATGTCACAATATTGTAATCGTTATAATTTTCAGCATTGGAAAATGGTTGTAGACATAGTTAACTACGTATTCAACACCAAGGATTACATATTAAATTTATCAAGTATCAAGGATACAGGTCTGATTTCATATTCGGATGCAAACTGGGGGTGCGATCTCATGCGAAGGCACTCAACAATCGGATATATTGTATACTTCAACGATGTTCCGTCCATGTGGAAATCAAGCAAGCAAAAATGTATAGCGTTAAGTTCGATGGAATCCGAATTTATTGCGTTGACTGAGAGTGTAAAACATTTAGTTTGGTTCTCAGATATTTTAAAAGAATTAGAGGTTGTCACGTCGCTTTCTTAACTTTTCGTACAGATGGTCGAACGATGATTAGCGACACCGAGAATTTACAGGCGAGAGGCCGGGCCACGCTCGGCCGCGCGATGCGTGGTCCTCTCGGGACAAAATACGCTCACAGTCTCTTTATTCGATAAGCAAACTTGATGAAATTTCGGGCGCCAGACACCCGAAGGTGTCACGCGAAAGAATCGTAATCTGGACACGAAAGCGGAACGCGGTTGGACTCGCGAGACTGAGACGTAGCAAACGAAACCTGAATAGCTATCGCGAAGGCGCAGGATTCTACGTCGGGAGAACACGAGACGTTCCCCGCGACGGGAAGGTTTTCACACAAGGAATAGACAACGTTTCGGCTAACAAGATGTTTATTTAACGAAATGACTGAGCTGCCGACGATTCGGCAGCGACTACAAAAGTAGCCGGCGCGTATTATCGCGACTGGTGGAAATCGCACGCGCTATGTCTCTCGTACTTTACTAATTCGCGAAGAATTCGGCAGCGATAAGAACTTCGCGACGCGGAAGGCCTCGAAGGCCGTTTTCCGACCGAACTCAGATGGAATTCGCGGTTTCTCTCGGACTTACGTCGATCTAACAGAGTTTACGACCGCGAATCGAACACGCGACGGCTTCACACCGTGGAGCGAGTGCAGGTTAATCAGAATTAACGGCGGCAGCGATTCTATCACGAATCCGCGACTCCGCGTTCAAACTGGCGTCGTACAACCGTCACAATGCGGCCACGCGGTCCCCGCTATCCGACCGGATTCGTATCACCAAAACGATATCCTTCACAATGCGAAGGAGCCGTATTTTGACACAGACCATGTCCACTAATATCGTCCGCCTTTTCTGCCGTTAATTCTCGCGACGCGAATACCTAACCTCGCCGCGCTACCCGAGCCAACACAAAGTTCACGAATAATTAATATCGAAAGCCTGATCGGCGCTTACCACTGGTAATTCGGCAACAGATGAACGGCAGCGAATCTCTATTTCCCTCGGTCTCAGCAGGCGCAAAATACAATAATTCTTAGCAATCGTTTAAAGAGACAACTGTTCGTTAACGATTCCAAAGACGCAGTGATCGTTCACGCGGTAGCTCGGGTATGCGGAAGCAGGGCGTCCCCCACTTTTCGATTCTACTTCCTTCGCGCAACGTCTCGACCTATCGCTAATACGGAATTTCGCGTTGACGAATCCCAGGCGACGGCGTTCGGCTTCCGGCTTCCGGCAGCGCTGTCTTCCGATTGGCCGCTTCCCGAGGAGACGATCGGCGTCAGCCAATCCGGTTGCGGTGCAGCTTCTTCCCGGACGAGGCGACGACAGGGTAGAGTGGTTGATCGTCTCTGCACCGGATGCCCTCGTCGGCGCCTCCAGGTTGACAGTCCTGGGCCTTGACAATCTCTCGTTATTTCCTTTCGGGGTCCTGCCTTTCGCCTGCCTCGAGGTGCTTATCCTCGAGGTTCGTTGCCTTTACGTTGAAAGTAGAATGTCCGGATCCCGCCTGGGACCCGGATACGGTCCTGTAAACTTCCGTCGCGCAATTTGGCGCGACATTCAAAACATTAGAATACGCTTTTCTGGGTCTCACTCGTGCCCAGGGAGAGCGCTCGGTCTTGGAGTGGCCCGGTATTCCGTTATGGAGGTTCGAGTGACGTAGGCAATCTTGCCACGTCACAACTCCACCCCCCCCCCCCTCGGGGAGACCGGGCCATACCGGTGGCAGCCACCAATCAGGCTTTCGCGGGCTGGGTAGCGGACGTTCTCCCTTGACTCGCTCCATCTAATAACACAAAACTACTTGTTCACCTTGTGATAACTATTTCGGGAGAAGTTCGCCGGCTCAGTCAGTTGTCGAGGATTCGTTTTCCGTAAATGAGAACACTGGCTTTTGGGTTCATATAAATATATATATTTGCAATTAGTTGATCAGTACAGAGGAACAGTAGGAGGTAATATTGACGGCGCAGCGGTGTGTTGAGTCGGCGGTGGATCGATCGCGGATCAACGGTATCCGGCGCGGTTTCGATCGTTTGTGACCTGATGAGGTCGCGGTCGGTAGAGATCAGCGGTATCTCTCGGTGGATGCTTAGATCCCGGAATCGGTAATTGGGAATCGGAGGGGGAAAGATTAAAACGTATGGAGGTGCGGTGTCGTTTGCCTCCCGCTGGAAGGGATTTCCTACGGTCGTTTGCCGCGTAGGCCTCGGAATCGGTGATCGGGAATCGGTAACGGACGGAGAGAAGTCTCGGTTTCGGTGCGGTTCGGTGGGCTACTTGCCTCGCCGGATTGCTCGAAAACTCCGACTCGAATTTGCATTTCCGCGCTAGCCTATTTATCCTTCACTTGCTCTATTTTCATATGCGAGAAACCGACGGTGTCGCGGCGGCCACCTCGCGGCTCGCGAACAAGGAGTGAAGTCTCGCGCCTAAGACGTAATCGTTACAACCTTACCCCAACATATATTCGCTACCTTACCCCTTTACACCAAATACTTACTGAATGTTGTACACCAATGCGGGCGAGGATCCTTCGACGACCAGCGGGTATATTACCTAAGCGCTCGCAAATTCGCTAATTAACCGACCGCTGTTTTGATCATTGTGACCTATTGGGTTTCTACAGTAAATTGTATTCCGATTTCGGCAACGATTTTTTAATATCCTATCTTTGTTAGGTTAGTTATACATAATTCTCCTTATGATACTTTGTACTTTAAATCTTTGGCTTTTCGCCTCTCTTGCGGCAACGAAAGAAAAGAAACTGTGTTTTCTCTTTTAATCTAAACTACTCTTGACCTGAACTAACAGCTGGACGGACTAATATTTCCTCGGCAGCAAACTAAATTTCTTATCTTTGGTTACAAAACTTATAATTAACGTAGGAACATTATTATTATTATTATCACGGCAGCGTACTATCTTCTTAGTTCTTATTTGTTGTATCCCCAAGGGTGGTGTGGGCCTCCTTCCTTCCACTCTGGGCCACATTTTGGGCACGTCTTGAAGGTATAGCCACCTCTGCCACACCTAAAGCAATATTCGGAGGCTGGGGCATTACAATATCTATGGCTGTGCCCGCGTCTTCCGCATCGCCAACAGCCTCTCTGTCTGTCTGTCAACTGTATTTCCTGTTCCCTCCTTGGTTCTTGCCTTATTGGTCTTGGTTCCCTCGTTGGTTCTTGCCTTATTGGTCTTGGTTCCCTCGTTAAGAGCGGGGTTAAGTTGAACGGTCTAACCGGTGGCGAGTGGTCCCTATTAGTTAACCTCTCTTTCCATAATACTTGCTTATCCGGTATGGATGTTTGCCTTGGTCTTCGGGGTATGATAGGGCTTATTATTTTTATGTTCCTAAATGTTTGCACGTTCTGTTCCAGTAGCCGCTTCTTTTCTTTTTCTTCTTCTTCTTCCTGTCTTAATCTCTGTATACCGTGTCGATGCACGTACTCGAAATCATTATTTTCTCTCGCGTTTCTCTCCCCGATTTCCAGCATACGTCCAGGTGTCCATTGTGCTATCAGCTGATTGCTTGTTTCCTTCTCTTCTATGGCAGCGGTTATCGTCATTTGTTTCTCTTCTATGGCGACCGTAGCCTCCTCCACTTTTAGTTTCTGCGTATCTTCTATTTCTACGGCAGCAATAATTGTGGCCTCCTCTTCAGTTGAGTCCAATTCTTCGTCTGTGGAGATTGTGGTTACTTCGGCAGCGACAGTCGTTAGTTCTTCTGCCTCTTCCTGGACCTCTAATGCCACGATTTCGTCTGGACTCTCCTGTTCACTCAGGATTTCCACGGCAGCGATTTCAGTTGTTTCCTCCGGCTCTTTCTGGATCTGTACGGCAGCAATCGCGATAGTTTCCTCCGGCTCGTTCTGGATCTGTACGGCAGCGATCGCAATTGCTTCCTCCTGCTCGTTCTGTATCGGTACGGCAGCGATTGCGATTGTTTCCTCCTGCTCGTTCTGGATCGGTATGGCAGCGATCGCAATTGCTTCCTCTGACTCACTTAATATATCCTCGGGAATGTCGTCGAGGGTATCGTCTAAATCTTCTGGTTTCGTCTCTATTGGCTCTTCTAATGAGAAGAATGAAGAGCTCGAGCTGTCTTCTCGTGATACGGACACCTCCTCTTCGGATGGGCAGTTACGTGCTCTTCCCGGGATTACCAAGTAGTTCTGTCTGGTCTAAGTAGCCACAGATCTTGTTGTTGTTCCCTCGAGGTGGTTCCTCAGGAACTGTGTGACCCCTTGGGTATCTTGGGTCTCCTCCAGTTGCTTTAGAGCCTCGGTTTAGATGTTCTGCAGCTCCATTTTCGCTCTCCTCCGGCAGCAAATTGACTTGGCCGCTACTCCTTACGGCAGCGACTACGATTTTAATTCTGTAGGGGAAAACTTGAGCACATTAGTCTTGTGTGTGCTTGTGGCGTGTGATGGAAGGTACGCTTTTATGTCACTTATGTGAACTTTCCCCAAGTCTCGGCCGTCTTCAGTAGCAAGGCAATATACTACTGGGGGATATCTTTTTCGTAATTATTACTGGTCCACTGAATTTGGGAACCAGCTTTGCCGCAAAATGTTGAGCTGCTGACGAAAGTGCTCGCTGTCGTCTTACCACTTTATCTCCTACCTCAAATTCTTTATCTAAATGTCGCGAATTATAATATTTTGCCTGTGTATTATAGGCACTCTCTAAATTTTCTACTACCCAGCTTCGCAAGGTTTGTAGCTGAGCTACCCTACCTTTCCAATGATCGGTCGGTTCCACTAACATCTCTACTGGCGGTTCGTTGTCCGCTCGCACGCATCTAAATGGTCGCGGATCTCGCCCGAAGTTTAAAAAGGCTGGGGACGTTTGCAATACCGAATGATAGGCCGTATTATACGCGAATCTGAACTTCGATAAATTAATATCCCATTCTCTGTGATCCCTCTCTAAGAACGCAACTATCATTGTTTTCAGGATGCGATTTATTCTTTCTGCCGGATTTGCCTGCGGATGGTACGGAGGGGTTGTTGTAATATGAATGCCATACTCTTCGGCGAGCTGATGTAGGCATTTGTTAGCAAACTCAGTGCCGTTATCTGTCAGAAGTACATCGGGTGTACCCCATCGCGAAAATATCAAATTTTCTAGAGCCTCTGCAATTTTTGGTCCTGTTGCACGTCGGAGCGGGGCGCACTCGATCCATTGTGTAAACAGATCTTGCATCACCAGGAGGTACGCATGACCGGATTTTCTTGGCGGAAAAGGACCCATTATATCGACAGCGACCACTGACCACGGCATGTTAATATGGCGCCGACCCATCAGCCCGGAAGGGAGTGTTTGCTCCACTTTCGTTAGCTGACAGGTTGTGCAGCGTCTTACATATTCTACGGTGGTCCGATACATGCCGGGCCAGTAATACCTAGTCGCTACCCTATGATACGTTTTCTCTATTCCCAAATGTCCTGCTTGTGGACCGTCATGGGCCTCTTGCAAAATCTCGGTCCTGCGCTCCTCCGGGATCACCAATTTCCGCTCATTGGTATCTTGACCCAACGTCTCCGCAATGAGTGGGTCTGTCCTCCGATAATATAATTCCCCGCTTCTAATGCACCAGTCCTTAAATTTGTCAGGGTTGCTCTCTATTTCCGCGAACTTCCCTTCGTACCATTTTGGTTTTATTACGGCAGCGACTTCTAATTCTCCTTCGACCCCCTCAAAAACACGTAATAGTGCATCCGGCACTCTATTTAGGGCACCTTGCCGATACACGACTTGAAAGTCGTACTCTAAAAGTTGCAAGGCCCATCTCGCTAAACGACCCGATGGGTTCTGTAATTTCCTCAACCACCGCAGGCTATTATGATCTGTTATTACCGTAAATCTATAACCCTCTAGATAAGCTCTAAATTTCTCTACTGACCAGACTATTGCAAGGCACTCCAGCTCTGTAGCTGAGTATTTCCTTTCCGGCAGCGTAAGTGATCTACTTGCGAAGGCAATTACTTTCTCGATTCCCTCGATTTCTTGAGTCAAGACTGCACCTAATCCGACTGTACTTGCATCCGTTTGCAAGGTGAACGGCAGCGAAAAATCCGGGCAAGAAAGAGTTGGGGCGGCAGCGATCATATCCCTTAGGGTTTCGAAGGCGGATTGTTGTCCGTCCTTCCATACCCATTCCCGATTCTTCCGCAAAAGGTTGTTTAAAGTTTCTGCTAGTGTTGCGAATCCTGGAATGAACCGCCTGTACCAGGAGGCCATACCCAAGAATCGCCGCACTTGTTTAATGTTTTTCGGTACTGGATATGTCAGAATAGATTGGATCTTTTCCGAATCTACCTTCAACCCTTCCTTGCTTACTACGAACCCTCTCAACAGAAAATTTAACCTGTGTGAGGGCTGTTGTATTAGGGATACGTCGAAGACGCGATGCTCGCACAAGGAAAGTTTATTTTCTCAATCGCTGCCGTTCGAGCGGATTTCGGACGCGATCGGTACCGTGACGGCGAACACGCGTTGAAAAACTTGTTTACGACAGCCATTAGCTATTACGAGCCAACGAGCATTGATTTGATTATTGTGTACTCTTGCCATTACTATTGTTTTGATTATTGTGTATTATGGCCATTTATATTGTTCTAATTATGGTATGCCGCTGAACAATCTTTCCGACAACAGAGATTGAATGTGGTTCCAATCACTGAATTCGAAGAAAGATTGTTGATTTTGAAAAGTTATTAGTCTATTATATTTCATACGAGCCATTCAAGGGTATTTCCAAAGACATTGATTGAATTGTCGTGCCGATCAGTGATTCCGAGGAAGTATTCTTACTTTAATAAATTATTATTGAAAATGTTTTTATGGCTGCCTTTCAAACATTACTGAATTATTATTGGAAAATTCTCTCTTCTGTGGTTCTCAACATTTGATAAAACTGAATGGCTCTGGTAAAATTTTGAACTGAGAATCCAATAGTATAAAATTTTGAACAGTGGCTTATAATATATTTTTCTTTTGAATTGTTGCACCTGTGATATTTTTGATCTTGTTATTATTTATTGCCATATGATATTTATGAATTGTTATTGATTTTATGTTGTTCTTCTCTCTGTTCTATTTATTCTGTCAGTCTGATTATCGTTGTTGCTTCTATTTATTCACTAATTTATTGCAGTTTCTTGTTTTTGTCTTCCTTTTGTTGATTTAATTCTTCTAGTTTTTTTTTGTTTTGTAGTCTCATTGTGTCGAGTTTAACTTCAATTGTACAAATTAGTCTTATTATTTGTAATTATTTATTTACTTTGTTAGACGGTTTCGGATTAGACGGTCTAGTCTATCAAAATAATTTATTAATTCGTCAAATGGATGTTAAGACGGCTTTTTGAAACGGCGAATTAAAAGAGGAGATTCGCGTGCGTGTCCCGGAAGGCATCGATACGAAAGAAAGGGTCATGTATGTAAACCGAATAAAGCTCTGTACGGGTTAAAACAGTCGGCGCGATGCTGGTACGAACGTTTCGACGTAATACTTGAAGAGCACGGTTTCCAAAACTCCTCGGTCGATCGCTGCTTATATCTTCCAATTAACGAAGACCACGTTTGCAAAAATATTGTAACGAAGTCTCTATTTCGCTAAATAAATTAACACACTTTCAATAACCGTAATACGCTACTTTTCGGAGGAAGGCAACTTATCTCTGGCTAAATCGCTTTTATCGCCTCTGACGTCTGCAACGTCCGCTCTCTCTCGTATTTGTCTTTCGACTCTCTTTCGTTCCAGCGTCGTTTTCCTAACGACGCTGTAACCAACCTGAATCTTCCAACAATTCTATACAACGGGTATACCGACAGACGCGTAACATTAGTATGCCGGTAGACCCGTAACACTTCCCCCCCTCCTCTGAAAAAAACGAACTTTATTAAAAAAAAAAAAATGACCTGTGATTTTGTAGGAGCAAAAATAATGAAACAAACACCGTGGACCCTCCAAAATCACCAACTAACCCGGCATTTGCCCGACGCTCCAGGGAAAACCACGGCTTAAAAACCTGGAGTGGTTAGCGGCCGAAATACAACAATATCAATTAACAATTAGTAACTTCAAAATAACAACAATATTATAATTCTAATGTATGCGGTCTTCAATTTCTCCCTCCACAACTTGCTTTTCCTTTTCTTTTCTTGTACTCCTGTAAATTAGTAGACCAGCGATTCCTAGCAAACCAGGAATAACGTTAGCAACTTCGAAAACTAAGGCTTATTATTGATTTTTTTAATAATAATTTCTACTACTACTACTTATCATTGAACTTTGCAAGTCTATTAACATGCACTACTTTAAATTTCTGTTTATTCTTCTTAATCCTATAGACAACATCACTCAATTTTGTGTTAATAACATACGGTCCATCCCAATGACATTGAAGTTTAGGGCACTTCCCTTTTACTCTGAGAGGCTGATATAACCATACCAAATCCCCTTCCCGAAAAGATTTCTCCACTACTTTAGAATCATATTGCTGTTTCATTTTAAACGAAGAAATTTCTTGTTGCTTTCTAACGAATTTGTGAATAGTATCCATTTTATCTCTCAAATCTAAATTGAAATCACAATACAAAACATTCTTAATTGGAAGACTTCCGCGCAACAAATCCAATGGCAAACAAATTTCTCGACCGTATAACATCATTGATGGACTTAATTTTAAACTTTCATGCTGAGCAGACCTATACGCAAGAAGAAAAAGAGGGACTACCTCGTCCCAATCCCTTTGATGCTTAGACACAAACATTGAAAGATATTGAAGAATTGTCCTATTTAACCTTTCTACAAGACCATCCGATTGTGGATGTAGAGGAGTCGTTCTAGTTTTCTTAGTGCCCAATAAAATCATTAGTTCTTTAAAAATATTTGATTCAAAAGTTCGGCCTTGATCAGAATGAATTTCTTGAGGAACTCCGTGACGACTTACAATATCCTTAATTAACGCATTAGCTAAGGCTTTAGCCTGAAAATTTGGTAAAGGTATTACTTCTGGCCATCTAGTGAAGTAATCTGCCACAACTAACATAAAACGGTTTCCAGAAAATGATTTTGGTAAAGGACCTAAGATGTCTAAAGCTATTCTCTCGAAAGGAGAACCTACATTGTAAATTTGCAACAATCCCTTGCCACGATTAGCCGTGCCTTTCCTGGAGATACAAACCTCACAACGATTACACCATTTTTCTACATCCTTAATACAATTAACCCAATAAAAACGTTCCCTGATCCGAGAAACTGTTTTATTGATGCCGAAATGTCCCCCAGCAGTCGAATCATGAGCCTCACGAAGAACTGCATCTTTCTTTTCTCTCGGTACCACTAATTGCCAAACTATCTTTTTTCCCTCCGCAGATTCCCACTTTTTGAATAAAAGACCATCTCGAATCTCTAAAGATTCCCACAATGGGAAATAAAATTTAACCTCCGGTGACGTAGCCGTCAAAACTTCTTTAGGCGGCTTTTTTCCCAACAGTTTACTTTTAAAAACCAATTCTAAGTGTGGATCATTCCTCTGAGAACTCTCCCAATCCTGCGTTTCAAACAAAGAACACTGAGTACGAAGGATTGGAACTTCTTCAACCTCCTGACAATGTTCGTCCCTACTTTCCGCATTTAAACAACGCCTACAATTATCTGTCCAACAAGGTCTTCTAGATAACGCATCAGCATTGGAATGTAATTTACCACTCCGATAACAAATCGTGAAATCGTATTGTTGAAGTCTTTCTAACCATTTGGCTATCTGACCCACAGGGTTTTTAAACGAAAGTAACCACGATAACGCCGCATGATCTGTACGTACTGTAAATTTCCTTCCATACAAGTAATGATGAAAATGCTCTATAGCTTTAATTATCGCCAACAACTCCCTTCGGGTAATGCAATAGTTTTTTTCTGATTTGTTTAGATATTTATTAAAATAAGCAACCACTCTCTCTTCACCATCCTGAACCTGCAGTAAAACCGCCCCTATACCGACATTCGAAGCATCCGTATCTAACAGGAATGGATCACTGTGCGAAGGATAAGCTAAAATCGGTGTTGAAGTTAAACAAATTTTTAACTCTTCAAAAGCTTTCTCCGCTTCCTCTGACCAAACAAAACTTTTATTTTCCGTCAAGTCAAAAAGCGGCCTTGCAACAGTGGCATAATTCTTTACAAACCGCGAAAAATAAGTACACAACCCTAAAAAGCTTTTCATTTCCGACTTATTCCTCGGTCTAGGCCACTCCCTGATCGTGGAAATTTTCTCCGGATTCGTTTTAACACCTTCCCTAGAAACAATGTGCCCTAAGTATTTCACCTCTGCTTGAAAAAAAGAACATTTTTGAGGAGCCACAAGAAGACCTGCTACGCGTAGTTTATTAAATACCAAATGCAAATTTTGCAGTTCCTCTTCGAACGTCTTCCCAAAAATGATAATATCGTCTAGATAAACGAGACACTTTCGCCAAGTCAAATCTCCCAAAACATTTTCCATTAACCTCTCAAACGTAGCTGGAGCATTACACAACCCAAACGGCATCACCCTAAACTGCCATAACCCTTCGCCTACTGAAAACGCAGTCTTTTCGCGATCCCTCTCATCCATCTCGATCTGCCAATAACCACTCTGCAGGTCCAAAACCGTAAACCACGAAGATCCCGCAATCGCATCCAGAGTATCATCAATCCGAGGTAAGGGATACGAATCTTTCTTCGTTATGTTGTTTAGCTGGCGATAATCTATACAAAACCTTGTCGAACCATCTTTCTTTTTAACTAAAACCACCGCGGACATCCAAGAGCTAACCGATTTTTCAATCACCCCCTGGTTTTCCATGTCCGCAATTAACTGCCGTACTTCGTCCTTTCGCTGAACGGGAACCCTACGGGGAGCTTGTTTAATAGGTGCGTGACCTCCCGTATCTATTCGATGCTTCACTACCTTGCACTTTCCCAACTGCTTTTTATCTTTTGCGAAGACGTCTTGAAATGAAATTAGAAAATTCCTAAAGTCTTCCTTCTCACTCTGGCCCAGGAGTACGGAATTTTCTTCCAAAATCGGAAACAAAAACTCTGGCCAAACCCGGTCTTCAGAATCTCCTGCAATGCCTTCGCCACTTTCCGAAGACCAAGCATCGATAGAACAATCATTAAACCAAACTTTGTCTACTCCGGCAATATGCAAACAGTTATTCTCCAAATCGACCGAACACCTATATCTCGACAGAAAATCCAGCCCTAAAATGCAATCTTCCTCGATATCGACAACGAGGAACCTATGCCGAACGCGTAGTTTTCCGAGCTCAACAAAAGTGCTACGCTCCCCGAAAATCTGAACCCTCTCTCCTGTAACGGATCTAAGATGTATTTCGCCTGACATTGAGCATCAACCCTCAACTGACGTCCCCTTTAGGAGTGAAACTCGCGAACCGGTATCGACAATGAACTTTCGGGAATGACCATCCAGAAGGCCCATGACGCTAACACCAGACTCGACCGCGACGTTATTAACCGAAGAAATTCGATAGAGGGTATTTTCTTGTATTTGATCGTTTGCAACCCTCTTTACAACGATCCCTTCTGGTTTCCCGAAGCGTTAGTCTTATTCAAAGAACAATTTGAAGAAATATGACCAATTTTTCCGCATTCCCAGCAAGTCAAAGGTCTGCAAAAGTCACGTGGCTGTCCCCCGTATGGACGAAAACGGCGCGTGTCCATCCTCGCACTCTCCTGCATAGGCTGCTGGGACCTCCAAGAGTCCTGAAAATTTAGAGCTTCCACCCTCACCGCGATCGCGAGTGTCTCGTCCAGTGTGGAACAATTCATCGAAGCAAGAGTAACATCTCTCTTGAGATTGTGGTCCCCGATCGCCTCGAGGAACCTCTGATGCGCTTGTTTATCGCGAAATTCCGGTGTCGCGTCAGGGAAAGCCGAATGGGAAAGAAAACAAATTTGGTTAGCCAAAGCCCGAAGAGACTCTCCCCTACGTTGTCTATAATTAAAGAACCTAAACCGGTCTAGCTGAGCCAAGTGCTCATTGCCATATTGAATATTTAATCGAGAAACAAGCGCGTCAAAGTCGGTACGTTTCGATTCCTCGAGACACGACAGGGCCGTAAGGGCCTCACCCTCAAGAGAGTCTACGAGGGCCAGACTCTTAGTAGTGTCATCCCAGTTATTATTCTTTGCCAGGGTAAGAAACTGTGTCAAGTACAGTCTCCATGAACCCGAACCGTTAAATTTTGCGGGCTTAACGCGGTAAAAAGATGGATTAGCATTGCACGGACGCGAACATTGATTGAACGCGCGTGAACCTACGTCACCGGCGGCCTCACGGTTCCCATCCCCTACAAATCTCTCCAAAAGAGAAGTAAGTTGGCAAAGACTGGCCTGATTATTCGCTAACTGTGTTTGCATGGACGTGAACTCCTCCGCTCGAAAATTCGCCTGGTTTTCCAGCAGTCGAGCTTCCAAAGCCGCGAGACGCTCCTCCAAACGAACAGACCGAGTCTGCATCTCGTTCCGCTAGTCGCTTGCTCAGCCGCAGAATCCCACTTCTGACACCAATGTAACGAAGTCTCTATTTCGCTAAATAAATGAACACACTTTCAATAACCGTAATGCGCTACTTTTCGGAGGAAGGCAACTTATCTCTGGCTAAATCGCTTTTATCGCCTTTGACGTCTGCAACGTCCGCTCTGTCTCGTGTTTGTCTTTCGACTCTCTTTCGTTCCAGCGTCGTTTTCCTAACGACGCTGTAACCAACCTGAATCTTCCAACAATTCTATACAACGGGTATACCGACAGACGCGTAACATTAGTATGCCGGTAGACCCGTAACAATATATATGCGATTTCGTATGTAGATGATCTTTCGATAGCAACTTCCGATGAACGCGCAGTGAAAAGTTTCAAAAATTACTTGAAAAACACAAATTTCCAATGACGGATACGAGCGAAGTAAGGTTATTTCTAGGAATAAATATAGAAAGAAAGGAGGGTATAATTACTTCGGACCAACAGGTCTCTATTTGCGAAATGTTTAAAAAAAATTCGGTACGGATGAATGTGAGAGTGCGAGCGCTCCGATGCCTGAAAAATAATAGATTACAACGCCTTAAATTCAGACGAGTATCACGAAGCACCGTGCAGAAATGTTATTGGCTGCTCGATGTATGCTACGTTGCGTACACGGCCTGATTTATGTTTAGCTGTTAACTTACTCGATAGATACCAGACTAAGAATAATAAAGAATTACGGCAAAGTCTGAAGAGAGCGCTAAGATATGTTGAAGGATCATCGAAACACCGCTTAGTTTACAGAAGAAACGATTATAAAGACATACTAGTCGGATATGTAGACTCTGATTGGGCAGGAAACGAGCTTGACCGTAAAAGCACGACAGGGTATATATTTAAAATGTTCGATCAAAATACGATTTCTCATCTCGTATCGCTCGTTCTCGACGACGGCGACGACGACGACGATGCGAACCGTTTTACTATCAAGTTTCCACGAACCTTCACTCGGGCGAACATTCCTTCCTCTCTCGTCCTCGTGATCGTCGTGCGACACAGTTGATACGTCGGTTCCGGGAGATGCAGCCCGACAGCTTTTCGTCTCAAATCTTCCCGCGGATCGCCGGAGTACGGTGTTCTAGGCTCGTTTTCTGCGCCGTCGAGTACAGGTGGCTGTGAAAAAAGAAGATGTACACGTTTCTCGTCGCGTGACCCGAATTTCGAAAACTCGAAACGAAACGATGCGACGCGCGAAACTCGTCGAACAGTGCCGCGCGCACGCAAATGCCGAGATGAAAAAAAATATTTACCACATTCGTCGCTGTCTCCGCCGGTGACGTATTCACCGGTGATGGTCCAGGCGAACGAGTCGACGACATCCTGAATCGTCGAAGACTCGGTGGTACCTCGAGACGCAAATCGAGCAACGACGGAATGGCGGACGCAACTTCAATGTCGTCGCTGGAATCGCAACGTCGGCCGTTCCCACGAGTATCCGCCGCGTTCGTATGCCCGGTCTTTCTCCCTGGATCCGTCCTGGGTGCCGACATGTTTCGAGCTCGTCTCTCTCCCTCTCTCTCTCTCTCTCTCTCTCTCCCCCTCTCTTTCTTTCTCGGTATCTGAAAATGTATGAAAACGATCGAAACGTTTTCACCGAGACAACGATACGCGCGGCGTTCGAGAACCGCTCGCTTTACTCGGAGATGTCGGTGGCGACGCTTCGAAATTCCGTCGAACGTATCTCGCGGTTCCTCGCTGTTCCGATGAACGGTAACTCTTGTCGGCTGCACAGCGAGGGGGGATCGTATTTTTCCCGAACAACGCGTTTAAGAAAAAAACCTTCGCGATCCCTCGTCGAATCGAGATTCTACGTACACCGAGTCGATCTTTCCGAAAAAGACATTCGTTGTATCCGACCGTAAAGTACTCGCGTCGATTCGAACGAAAATGCGATTACCTTCCGTTCGCGCGAGTAGCGTCGATTCTCGCGAAACGGTGATACGATTCGCCTCGTCGTTACGGGTTAACGACGCGACGTCGAACGTACGTTTGTCTGTCCGGTGTATTCACCCGAGGATAAATAATCGAACGAACGCGTCGCATCGAACGCTTAACGGGAAGAGAAAATTCCGGCCACACGCGCGAACATTTACTTACCAATTTTCCGTTGGAATTCTTCGACGCAGATTCTCGTCGCGAAATGGCTGCCAAAATGTCCGCGGCGTCCGAAGCAGTGTTCGAATCGAATCCATGAAGTAAGAGTAAGGAGATCTATCTGTACAGTTTGGAAGTGGCGACAAAAGTTGTTCCCGTAATGGGGAGGTACGCCAAATGGAATGGCATGAACAGAGAATGTCAGTGTCAAACACGTGTTAAACGATGAAACGGAAAGGTTAGAAATATATGGTTATGTTATGACAGGACGTGCAAATACACAAAATTTGAAGAAAAATAATGTTATAAATTTTTTTTTTAATTTTCAAAATCTAATTATTTTTATAAAATAAAGGGGTGGTATCTTATAATATAATTAAAAGTAGTTGTAATAAAGTAGTTTTCTTATAATGTAATTAAAAGTACAATAAGTTTTTACACATAATAGGATTATATGTACCCAGCTAACCAGGCGTGCCTTGGGCATGCCGTGCCTAGGGCACAGATCGGCAAATCATTGTCCAATCTACGCTCGGAGGTGCTCAAGTCCTGATTGGCTTAATTTTGGACGACCTCCTGTGCGCGCATATGCCGAGCTAGTGTCGACCGTAGGACCAGGGTTTGGACATGGGCATGAGGTCGGCATCAGGTCGGCACGAATCGGCCGAATGTGCCTTTGTGGCAGCACTGTCGCACTGATGAATATCGTTTTACAGGGCAGCACCGTCAGCGAGCGTAGGTCGCACTAATGTGGCAGATGGCGGCGAAGTAAATCTCTATCGTACCAAATACACGCATTCATTCTCGACAATTCGAAATACCCATACAAATTTTATTTAGTTCTCCTATTTGTTATTTTTTCTAGACTAAGGATCTTTATGCGAAATAAAAATTATCTGCATCGATTACAAGAGACACAAGCTAAAAATTACAATGCCGTACAAATCTCTTTACAGTTCAATTTCAACTAATTTACATTTAAATTTATTGAATACACTTATTTTAATGTAAAATATTAAGAATTTTAAATTTTTATTACTACATATCGCAGGGAGTTGGTGGGTGAAGGGATTCTAAATGAACGAAACAGGAAATAATTAATAAATAGTATATTTTGTAATTTATTTTGATTAGTTTTCTTTATTACTCAACTTAGATTCTTACATATTAGGGATTCGCTGTACATACATAGTGTTTAAAACCATATATAGGCGAGCGAGATATCATTCTAATAGCCGTTAATAGCTCGCCGGTTGCTTGAGCCGGTATTGTTTCTACGCGTTCCAGAGATTCCGTCATTCGTGACTGTTGATAGTTTTTGTAACCTGACCCTGCGTCTTTGTCTAAGTGTCGTCTCAACTCCTGATTGGCAAAATTGAACTGTAACGAATATTTGTCGAATCGCTGCCGTTTCGCGTGCCGGTCTCAAGAGACCAGTGAGAGTCTAATCGCCGTATTGAAAAGTTACTGCTGTAAGAGAGCTCGTCAGGTTCTTATATAATAAAATCAAAGAGTATCCGTACACATGACCAGTTATTAAAAACTCTCCAAACCACAGTCCTGCGAGCCAGTCCATAAATACTGTCGTTAACATAAATTTTTGGTCCTTCGAGCCGGATAATCGCTGTGACTGTGTCGAATTCAATCGAACTGTGCAAGTGTTGAACGGTTATTCTAAAGACTCAGTGAAACCATCGCCTTTCCCTGATAAAGGCGCACGGCTCGACCCTCGCTCGTTTTTTCTGCTTTGGACTCATCTCTACAACTCGTTCGTTACAAAAATGACCGACACCAGTGAAAGCTTGCTAATTCAGCAAGATACTGCGATTGCCGCAATTAAGCGTGTAATCGTGAACTATAAAAAGATGGCAAAACCCCAAATCACGCTGGTCAAAGTGAAAAGTCGACTGGATCAACTGGAGAAACTGTGGATTGAGTGTCGCCAAACTCACTCGAGGCTGCTTCTGGTCACAAAAGCGGAGGACCAGAAGACTATACCCTATTTCAAGGCCAACGTTTTTCTCGATGCCGAGACCGCTTACCTCGACGCTTCTGATACTCTCAACGAGGTCATCGCCCAGCTGGACATCGCCGGTGGAACTTCAAAGATAAGTCCTAATACGGATTCTTCCGTCGCTGCCAATTCTGTATCCGTACAATTACCGCGTCTCTCCCTGCCTAAGTTTTCTGGTGATTTTAGTCAATGGGGAACTTTCCGTGGTCTATTCGAATCAAGCGTCGACAAGAACAAGTCCCTTTCGAACACTCAAAAACTACATTATCTTAAAATCCATGTAACCGGTGACGCGGCGCTGTTAATTAACAATATCAGCATGTCCGACGAAAACTACGAAGCTGCCTGGCAAATACTTGTAGACGAATACAATGATGAATCCGCGCTCATACAGGCGCACATACACCAATTCGTTAGCTTGCCGTCTATGAAAACCGAATCTGCGTCGGAACTCAAACATTTGCGAGATACCGTTGTATCTTCTTTAACCGCGCTGAGAAATCTTAAACGCGATGTTGATTCTTGGGACGATTTGTTAGTTTATTTGATCGCACAAAAATTTGCGAAACGCACTCGCGATGAGTGGCTCTTAGAACGCGGTTGTTCAAAAAACTATCCCACGTACAAAGAAATTAACGAGTTCATGACTCTTCGCATCCGCGGTCTTACCGATACGATCGCCACGAGCGACGGTGTTTCTAGCAAAAACAAAGTTGTGTCTGACGTTCCGCGAAACCACTCGAGCGTGAATAATGTTTCGATTATCAAATGTATCGAGTGTTCCGGTAATCATCCTCTATTTAAATGTGACCGATTCAAATCCAAATCAATTGATCAACGAATCTCATTTGTTAAACAAAATAGAATTTGCTTTAATTGCTTGCGTTCAGGTCACGTCACTTCCGACTGTAAAAATCCAGGTAGATGTTTTCTGTGCAAGCGAACTCACCATTCGCTCTTACATCGCGCTGCCGGTTCCCCAAGCAAAGCGACTAACGCTATTAACGAGACTTCAGTTAACGACCACGTCGATAAAGAAAGCTCTTCTAATGATTCCTGTACTGCGTCGCAAGTATTAGTGCAGACAGTCCTTCCCGCGGACCTCTCCGTTCCAAATACGTTGCTCGCTACTGCTTGGGTCGTACTCCGTACCGCTGAAGGACGTGCCTTCAGGCTTCGCGCGTTACTTGATCAAGGAGCTTCCTGTAGCTTTATAACCGAATCAGTATGCCAGTTAATGCGAACGAAAAGATATCGGACGAGACTCCAAATTCAATGTTTCGGTGATCAGTATAACGGGTTGGCAAAATCTCGCGTATCACAATTCTAAAGTATCGTTCCCACTGTCAGCCTTTGTCTATCAGCGTATCACTGCTTACGCCGGCTCTAAATCCCGTGTGGATTTGCAGTCTTGGCCACATTTACGCAATCTCCAGCTAGCTGATCCGAACCCTTCCAGTTGCCATCCAATTCATGTCTTAATCGGTGCCGATTTATACGGCTCTCTTTTGCTGAACGACCTCCGCCAAGGTCCTCTCGGTACTCCTACTGCCCAGCTTACCTCGCTGGGATGGATCCTTTCCGGTCCCATCAAAAATCAAGATTCTCGTCAGGAATCCTCCTCTGCTGTAAATCTCATAAACTCTGTGTCAGCTGCCAAACTCGAAGATTCTCGTCAGGAATCTACTTCCATTGTTAATTGTCTATCTTCTGAAGATTTAGACAATTCGCTACGTCGTTTCTGGGAAATTGAAGAAGTTCCCTCCAAGTTCCCTCTCTCCGAAGAAGACGAACGGTGCGATCGCTTTTTTCGTGACACCCACACCCGCTCCTCTCAAGGGCGATACATAGTGCGACTCCCGTTCAAGAGTCAACCTCCATTCGATCTCGACGGATCATACTCAATCGCATCTCGCTTTTACTCGACACTGGAGCAACGACTGCTCAAACAACCGATACTCGAATCGGAGTATCATAACTTCTTATCAGAGTATCTCTCCATGGGTCACATGGAACGCATAGCGGAAGAGCAAGCCTCAAACTCTTCTGCGATATATATTCCTCATCATCCTGTAGTGCGACCTTCTAGCAGTACGACCAAACTCAGAGTCGTATTTAATGCTTCCGCTAAAACCAAGTCCGGAAAATCTCTAAACGACTACTTTATGGTCGGTCCAAAGCTACAGCGCGATTTAGCTGCTATCATACTGCGCTGGCGACTATTTCGCTACGTATACACTGCTGACATCGCCAAGATGTTCAGACAAATTCTAATCAATCCCCTTGATTCCGACTATCAAAGAATTTTATGGCGACCGAACAGCCAGCTGCCGGTTTCTTCATTTCGATTGCTTACCGTAACCTACGGTCTCGCATCTGCACCATACCTCGCCATTAAGGTACTTGATCAATTGGCTCTTGACGAGGGAAACAATTTTCTCGCTGCCGTGCCTATTCTACAAGATTCCATTTATGTAGATGACGCTATTTTCGGCGCGGACAATACTCATACCCTCCTCGAGATTCGTCGGCAGCTAGTAGAACTCCTGCATCGTGGAGGTTTTCAACTTCGAAAATGGGCTACTAACGCGGTCGAATTACTTGAAAACATTCCTTCTGAGGAGCGTGAGTCCGCGTCCGATCATTTTCTCAGTGAAGATGAATCCTTAAAGGTCCTTGGTATCGTATGGACCCCTTCCGAAGACGTTTTCCGCTTTCAGGTAGACTGTTGTCTGTCGGAAAAGTGTACAAAACGAAGTATTCTTTCGATCGTTTCAAAAATATTCGATGCATTAGGATGGGCATCTCCCGTGATTATTGTTGCAAAAATAATGCTTCAAGAGCTCTGGCTCTTAAAGAAAGATTGGGATGAAGATACCCCCCTTGAATTTCGTAAAAAATGGACTGCGTATTGCAACATTTTGCCTCAATTGAGCTCGGTCAAAATTCCTCGCTGGACCGGACTGCACAGCAACAGTATCGCGATCGAATTACACGGCTTTGCCGATGCGTCACATTGTGCCTACGCCGCGGTAGTTTATTTGAGAGTTCTTCATTCCCTTTCGGATATACAAGTTACTCTGCTGACTGCTAAAAGTAAAGTAGCTCCTCTCAAAACTATCAGCATTCCTCGCTTGGAATTAAACGCTGCCGTACTAGTAACCCGACTGCTTGAGTGGACTTCGTCATCCTTAAAACTTCCATCATCTCGCATTTACGGATGGACAGATTCCACCGTCGTCTTAGCCTGGCTTAGACAACATCCTTCTACTTGGAATACATACGTCGCAAATCGCGTATCCGAGATCCAAACTCGGCTTCCGCAGGTAAAGTGGCAACATGTACGTTCTCAAGAAAACCCAGCTGATTGCGCCTCGCGAGGCATCTCCGTCTCTGAATTCGCTACTCATAAGCTGTGGTGGTCTGGACCGGATTGGTTATCTCGTCCATCCGTTTTCTGGCCTGATCACACTCGTTCGAATAGCGAAGAGCTAGACTCACGAGAAATCGCCTCATCTGAATCTCGTAAAATACAGGTTCAACTACTGTCGACACACCCTGAATGGGATCTTCTATATCAATACTCAAGCTGGACGCGACTCTGTCGAGTCACTGCATATATACTTCGATTCGCCCAGAATTCTTGTAAAAAACTACGTATGTCGTCTACTTGCTCGCTGTACCATTCACTGTCTTTATCTGCTGCCGAGATACGAAATGCTTCTCTGTATTGGATGTCTTACGTTCAAAAGAAAAACTTTCATGCTGAAAGCAAATTTTTAAAGGATCATGCACCGGTTCCGAAATCCAGCTCGCTTATTTCTTTACATCCCATCCTCGGGAAAGATTCATTAATTCGGCTTGGCGGGCGGCTCGAGCATGCCGCTCTAAGCTATGAAGAAAAACATCCAATTATATTGCCGAAACACCGAATTTCGGAACTTCTAATCGATCATGTACACAAGCGCACTCTCCATGGAGGCGTGCAGTTAACTCTTCGAGTTCTTCGGCAACAATATTGGATAATTTCGGCTAGATCCTTAGTACGCGCCCACATACATCGATGCATTCCCTGTATTCGGCAAAGGGCGCAAGCTGCTACTCAGCTGATGGGAGACCTTCCAAACTTTTGAGTCACTCCCTCGGCTCCATTTTCCCATACTGGGCTGGACTATGCCGGTCCAATTCACATACTTCCAATTGTCGGTAGAGGTCAAAAGACGAGAAAATATTACTTCGCAGTGTTCGTATGCCTTGCTACCAAAGCGGTGCATCTCGAACTTGTCGAAGATTCCTCCACCGCTGCCTTTTTAGCTGCCTTTAGACGATTCGTCAGTCGCCGAGGGCTTCCTACTAACTTGTACTCTGACAACGGCACGAACTTCCGTGGTGCCGATCGTGAATTGAAGCAAACCTTTCAAGTTCTCCTGTCTGATCCTTCGCTCAAAAACTTGCTGGCTAATGACGGGATCACCTGGAAATTCATCCCCCCTTCCGCTCCTCATTTTGGTGGACTCTGGGAGGCTGGAGTAAAAAGCGCCAAGTATCACTTAAAGCGAGCAGTGGGAGCGCATACTTTATCTCAAACTGAGTTTTCTACCGTCTTATGCCAGGTCGAGGCATGTTTGAACTCTCGTCCGATTTCCGCTCTTACCGACGAACCTACCGATCTATCGGCGCTGACACCCGGTCATTTTATTATCGGGCGGCCACTTATCGCGGTTCCAGAGGAATCCGCTTTGGAGATAAATCCGAATAGACTTGACCGATGGCAACAAGTCAGAAAAATTACCGAACAAATCTGGCGTTCGTGGTCCTCTGACTATCTACATACGTTGCATCAACGTCGAAAGTGGCAGCAGGATCGCGCAAACTTGAGCGTAAATGAACTTGTTCTTTTAAAAAATTCTTTACTTCCCCCTTCTAAGTGGCAACTCGCGCGCATTACTCAGTTACATCCTGGCCCGGACGAAAAGGTCCGCGTTGTCACCGTGCGTACCGTGGACGGTGAATTGAAACGACCTATAACCCAGATTTGCCCGCTGCCGGTCAAGTCACAAAATGAAAATTTAGATTCGTCCAAGTAATTACCAATTATACTTTTGTATCCTTTGCGTTAATGTATAAGGTAGATTATAAGCTGCGTTACATCTTTACTCTATGTACTTATTTTAAGAAGCAATATTGTTAGTTTTTTTTGTTGCCTTTGACGGACTACTGTTTATCTTCGTTTACTGCTGTGAATTGTCATTTATATATCAAGGTTCCAACGTACACGAAATTACTCTCTTATAATACTTAATTTGCGAAGACCAAGATATATCGTTTTGCCTCCTCTGGACGCAAGGCGGGCGGTATGTTTAAAACCATATATACGCGAGCGAGATATCATTCTAATAGCCGTTAATAGCTCGCCGGTTGCTTGAGCCGGTATTGTTTCTACGCGTTCCAGAGATTCCGTCATTCGTGACTGTTGATAGTTTTTGTAACCTGACCCTGCGTCTTTGTCTAAGTGTCGTCTCAACTCCTGATTGGCAAAATTGAACTGTAACGAATATTTGTCGAATCGCTGCCGTTTCGCGTGCCGGTCTCAAGAGACCAGTGAGAGTCTAATCGCCGTATTGAAAAGTTACTGCTGTAAGAGAGCTCGTCAGGTTCTTATATAATAAAATCAAAGAGTATCCGTACACACGACCAGTTATTAAAAACTCTCCAAACCACAGTCCTGCGAGCCAGTCCATAAATACTGTCGTTAACACATAGGCACACCTGGTCCATGGAAATTTCATTACTTCAGAAGCATCTTCTGGTTGGGATTTCTGGTCGAGTCTGGACATATTTTCCTGATTCTGCGCCTCTTCTCCGGAACGGCGTGCTCCTTCAGGGTAACTCGAACATAAACCAAATATAAATGAAACTAATATAAAATATAACTAATATAAACCAAATAAATTTTTACAAACCTTGGCTTGCGCGGACACTGCTCGTTATTTCGCATTAATCTTGCAGTCCATTCATATGCGGGGGAGTCACATGTCCTTGTAGTCAGGTTGCAGAGCTGGAGAGAATACTATTTTAAATAGTAAATAATAAATAATCCTATTTATTTTAAAGTATATGTACAATTTCGAAAATAAAATGATTTATTTGAGGCAGTAATTTTTGCAAATAGTATTTGAAACTAGTATTTTATTTTAGGAATATTGAAAATATTTGGACTTTGTCTTTATATTTTCAATTTCAATTTTAAATAGTATTGCTGAAAATAATGGTTCGCATTCGAGAAACATACACTGTATGCTTATCAACTAGCCTCAGTAGGCACAAGAAATACAATATTCTATTTTGTGTTTCAGATTATTGAAATAGAAATATTTTATTTTGTGGTTCCGATTGTTAAAATGGAAATATTTTATTTTGTGGTTCCGATTGTTAAAATGGAAATATTTTATTTTCGAAACTGTATATCTTATAAAAAATACTATTTTCTTTAAGCAAAATAAGGTTGAAAGTATTAAATAGTATTTGAAATATTTGTTTCGCCAAATAATGCCCACCTCTGTCAGGTTGGTAGTTGAGGACGGCTCGGCGCCGTCGCCGTTTTTGTCACCGGGGTAAAAGTGGTCATCTTCGTAGTCGCGGCCTGTCCAACATCCGCGGGCATCGGTGACGGCAAGGGCGTCGCGGAAGGTTCGCTTGACGATTGAAGTGCGCTGCCTTCCCCGCCGCCGCGAAATCCGTCGTCGTTGGTACCAGGTTGACCGGATCGTAGTCTCTGTAACATTCATGTGATAAATAAATATATTAATCGATGAATTAATAATTAGATTCAACTGAATAAAAGATGTACAATGCTTACCGTGGATGGCCCTCATTATCCGTCTGTAGTACAGTAGGCGGGTCCCACGGATACCCGACCACGTGCGCAACGTCACGACAGTGCCGCGATTCTCCCAGTTATTCCGCTGTTGGCTGTGGAAAATTTGTACATTAATATTAATTAATTACAATTATTATATATAACCTCGTGTTACTTACTCCACCTTCTTCTCCAATTGCTGCAATCTGATACTAAAACAAAGGTTGATAAATTAATACATTTATATTAATTAATTATAATTATTACATGCTAACGATTTCATATATAACCTCGTGTTACTTACTCCTTTTCCGTTTGCACGCGTAACCAATAGATTTCCGCATTACCCTGGAGGTACTATTGACAATGCGTTTTTTTTTTCAGTGGTATCCCCAGTAGGCCTACTCCACTATTTATAGGTTGTTACATGTCGTTGAACTCCGGTTCTAAGTACTCTATACCGTCATCGTTTTCGGCACGGAGGTACTCGAAAACGGCATCGTCGTCGTTTTGGTCCAAGACGTAGTCGATAACGTCGCCGTTTCTGTTATTGTGGTCGTCGTCGTCGTTGCAGTTATTGTTCGAGTTGTCGTTGTCGTCGCCGTCGTCGTCGTCGTCGTCGCGACATGTCCAGCATGCTCGGGCGTCGGTTACGGCGAGGGCGTCGGCGGAGGGTACGCTTGCCGATGGCCGTGTCCGTTGCTTTGCGGCTTTGAGCGCCGCCTTCCCGGCATCCGCGAAATCAGCCTTCGTACCCTTTGGATAGGAGGCTGACCGGAGCGTAGCTTCTGTAACATTCATTTAAATAAAATATATATAATAATCGATAAATTAATAATTAGATTGTAATGAATAAGAGATGTGCAATACTTACCGTAGATGGCCCTCACTATCCGCGTGTTATACAGCGGGCGGGTTCCACGGATGCCCGTCCACGTATGCATCAATGCCACAGTGCCGGAGAGGGCATCGTCGAAACAAGCTCTGACTGCTTCTCGCAACGAGTGCCCTCCTAATTGGTGCAAATACCCAACCTGAAAAAAAATAAACATTACTTTTTATATTCATAAACTTAACCTTTTGAGTGCCGGGAGCCGATATATCGGCTTCTGCTACACTGGCGAGAAGTGCCAGAGCCGATATATCGGCCCGCGTCTCGTAGCGCTTTACTATTCGCATTGCGGGAGAAAAAAAAAATTACAAAAAAACTAGTATCATTGTTTAGTTCTGTATTTCATCTATAATACGCAGCTTTTTGAATCATGTAAATATCGTTTCTCGTTTGGTTTTTATAAGCATTTTCCCGAACCCTTGTAAAACTGTGAAATTCGGCCGATTTTTCTCGCATAGGCACCTCTATTTCGCCCGGCACTAAGAGGGTTAATAACACAATATTCTCCTTTATTGCAATATACTTACGACACTGTGGTAGTCGCTATCGGGACAATTCTCAAAATTTTGGATATCCTCTTGAGAATCTAGCGGTAGCCAGTGCGGTCGTTGCCCTAGATACTCGGCCCGTACCATCCCAGTTATTTTCCTGACGGTTGTAGAGAAATTCGTACATTAATATTAATTAATTACAATCATTATACAGGGTGAGTCCGCAGAAACAGAACACCTAAATATCTCCGTTACTTTTCGTTGTACAAAAAAACTTCTTAGGACAAAGTTACACTGTTTGAAGGACCAAATGTAACGGTGTGAGGGAAAAAATTTTCAAGGTTATTTTTTTACAAGATTTCAAGGTCATTGATATTTTTTTTAAATGAAATGAGGTATTTTTTAATACATCAATCGATGCAGCTGGACATTCGTTATAAAAAAGTACTAACCTATGTATGTCGAAATGTTAGTAGTTCACGAGATATTTCGATTTGAGTAACTGTAAAACACCATTACTGTCGTAGTAAAACGTTACACAAGTAGACGCTAACGTCTTATTGTTACTACGACAGTAATGGTGTTTTAGAGTTATTTAAATCAAAATATCTCGTGAACTACTCACTTTTCGACATACATAAATTAGTACTTTTTTATAACGAATGTCCAGCTGCATCGATTGATGTATTAAAAAATACCTCATTCCATTTAAAAAAATATGGATGACCTTGAAATCTTGTAAAAAATTACCTTGAAAATATTTTCCCTTACACCGTTACACGTGGCCCTTCAAACAGTGTAACTTTGTCCTAAGAAGTTTTTTTGTACAACGAAAAGTAACGGAGATATTTAGTTGTTCTGTTTCTGCGGACTCACCCTGTATATAAAACCACGTGTTGTTACTTACTCCACCTTCTTCTCCAATTGCTTCGTACTCATTCTAAAACAAAGGTTGTTAAATTATTACATTTATATTAATTAATTACAATTATTATATATAACCACGTGTTACTTACTCAACTTTTTGCTGGATTTCCTGCAGTCCCATACTAAAACAAAGGTTGATGAATTGATAAATTAATATTAATTAATTACAATTATTACATGCTAGCGAATACATATAACCACGTGTCACTTACTCTACATTCTGCTGCAATTGCTGCAGTCCCATACTGAAAGAAAGATTGAGAAATTGATAAATTAATAAATTAATATTAATTAATTGTAATTTTACATGCTAGCGAATACGTATGTATAACCACGTGTCACTTACTCCACCCTCTGCTCTAATTGCTGCAGTCCCATACTGAAAGAAAGGTTGAGAAATTGATAAATTAATAAATTAATATTAATTAATTCCAATCATTACATACTAACGATTAAATATAACCATGTGTAACTTACTTCATCTTCTGCTCCAACTGCTGCAGTCCCATACTAAAAGAAAAGGTTGATAAATTAATATTAATTAATTACAATCAATTGTAATTGTTATTGTATTACTTACTCAAACCTCTGCCCCAACTGCTGGACAAGATGCAGCAATATCGTCATACTAAAACAAATACAAACGTGATACCATTTACTATACAATTTAATTACAATTATTACTAAATTTTAAAACAAATGTGCAACTCGTGCTTCTCACCTGTCTTGCTGCGGAGGAGGCGCCTGGAGTGTCGGAGTCGGGATGGGGATGGGAAGTGGTGGGGAAGGTTTAGGGTTGTTGGACGAGGAGGAACGATTCTGGATCAGAGGATTTGGCGGGAATTGAATGTTCATCTGCGGATCCGACGACTCGATACTGGACTGCAGCAGTAACAGCATATCCTCGCGTGAGGGGGTTTTTTGCTGCTTCTGCGATATTTTGCGGGGTGGCTCTGCCTCCCCCGAGGCTGTTTGATATTTGGCTGGCAACTGTTGCCGCCTTTTTGGACGTTGTTGATTCTGAAATGTATGAACATCGAAAGAGAATATTAATATCATTAATCAAAGAATGGGAAGAAAAAAACAGACGATTGTCGCTGACACTCCTCGTAGGCTGTGCGAGACACTGTAATGTAATTTTAATTGAACATGTATTGTCGATAATTATATTTTCATTTACACAGGAAGTAAGGTACATAAGTGTATTTAATTTTTTTAACTTACTTCTTGTCAACGAATTTTTCAACTTCTAGTGATGAAAATAAGGAAATAAGATATCGTCAGTAGTTGACAAATTTGTTGATGAGAAGTAAGTTAAAAAAATGTAATACATACTTACCTTGCTTCCTGTGCAAATGAAAATATGTACAATAGTTATCTAATTTAAATTACATTACAGTGTCACGTGCAGTCTACGAGGAGTGCCAGCAACAATGGCAACGATACGATCAAACAATTCGGCAAGTAGAAATTAAAAATTCAAGCTTACTTTATCCATGATGCTGATGTTCGGAGAATTTTTATGTCGCAAGTGAACGGGAGCGCTTCTCAGGATCTATTGCCGGCAGAGATAGTAATGCCAGAATCGTGGGCCGTTGTTCGATTGTCTTTTGTCTCGACGTTATTCGTCTGTTTTTTCGCGGAACGCGCGTTTCACCTGTTCTTCGCGGGAGGCCCATTTCGCCTGTTTTCGCTGGACGCGCGCTTCGCTTGTTCTTCGCGGAGGTGCGTTTCGCCTGTTTTCGTTGGACGCGCGCTTCGCGTGTTCTTCGCGGGCTATTCACCGCTTCTATTGCTATTCACGACAGTAGGTGATACTAGTTAGTGCTTATAGGAGCTTATAGGTGCTTAGTGGTTTCCTCATTGGATTACGCGATTGGACCAGCACGTGAAAGGAAGGTATTTATATTTTTTTTATATCGGTTATTCGATTTCATTTTGCCAATGTCTAGCAAAAGCTTACGAACGTCGTTACCGCGGAAACCATTTCGGGAATTGAGTTCCAGTCAAAAACGGCGCGTTTTGAATGTAGTAAGAACAAAGTTGAGGTCGCGTAAAAAAGCAGCACGCCCCGCTAATGTTAGTGTACCGGATATTCCTCTCACCAGCTCGTCTTCGTTCGCGTATTCTAATGTCGAGTCTTCGCGTCAACCTACTATCGACATAGATATTGATCACGACATGCCCGGCACTTCGAGTTCTTTTCCTTCGTCAATTCCGTCGCGCAATGACACAGCCCGGCCATCTGCTGTCGCTGTGTCAGAACCCTCGTTTCGCGATAGTTTAGCCACTTGTTTCGTGGACAATAACATATCGCACACCCAGGCGAATAACATATTACGCGTTTTGCACAAACATTCGTGTTTTCGGAAGTTGCCAATAGATGCAAGAACTTTACTTTCCACGCCACGCACCAGAGTCACCACGTCTGTGGTGGAGCCTGGTGAATATGTTCATTTCGGGGTAGAGTCTAAAATAATAGAATACTTATGTGAAACCCTCGAAACCATTCCCGAACGTTTAATTTTAGATTTCCATGTTGACGGGTGCACCATCGACACCCACAAAAAAGTTCAGCTTTGGCCAATTCAAATTCGAATCATAAATATGCGTAATAGCAAACCGATGGTTGTAGGCATCTATAAAGGTCCAAATAAACCCGGGGATTGTAATATTTACCTTCAAAAATTTGTCTCCGACATCAATGTGATGATGTCGAAAGGAGGCATTATTTTTCAAGGTAAAACAATCCCTGTGCAGTTGAGATGTTTTATTGCGGATGCACTAGCGCGGGCTTTTATTTTAAATCACAAAAATCATTTATCTTCTAATCCTTGTTCCAAATGTAAATTGTGCGGTACCACAATAGGGAAACGTCGGGTTTTCCGTGGCATCAATCATCATCGTCGATGCGATAATGATTATGCCAATAGCCCCGATAAATATCATCAAAAAGGAAATAGTCCATTAGCGGCCCTCCAAATGGGAATGGTTTCTCAGGTTCCCTTCGAATACATGCACCTTGTTTGTCTGGGCATTGTAAAGAAATTGTTATCCGCCTGGGTGTCTGGTAATTATTCAAAGGAAACAAGATTGTCCCGAAACATGATTTCTATCATCTCCGCGCGAATGGCAGTACTCGATAAGTACTGTCCATCCGATTTTTCTAGACGCCCGAGGCCAATAGAAGAATATTCAACTTTTAAAGCGACCGAGTTTCGCCAATTTCTCTTATATACCGGCCCGGTAGTAATGTACGGGATATTAGCTACGAATGTGTATACTCATTTTTTGTTGCTCCATATCGCGATTAGGATATTAGTTTCACCCTCGCTTATAGAGAAACATGTGAATTTTGCAAAAGCGGCATTGGAATTGTTTGTTTCTACTTCCGAAGAATTTTACGGTTCATCTTTCTTATCGTATAATGTCCACTGCCTCCTTCATTTGGCGGATGACGCCAGCCGTTTCGGAACGTTAGATTCATTTTCCGCGTTTGCGTACGAAGACACAATGTCCATTTTTAATAGATATATCAAAACGCCGGGTAAACCCCTCCAACAGTATGTAAATAGGATGGCGGAATTAAAAAGTCATGGTAGCACGGAGGGATGTAGTGATTATTCCACTACCACTGTCCATGCTTCCATGATTAAATTTTTCAATTTAGGCTTTTCCAAAAACGATCGCGACAACTGCTGCATTTTACGCGACGGATCAATTTGTATTATCGCATCAATTCACCCGTGCGAAGATGCGTACACGTTAGGTGTTAGACGTTTTGAAATTATAGATCAATTTTACGATGTATTATTATCCTCTTCGGATTTGGATATTTTTAAATGTGCGGCTTTGAGCACAGATGTAACCTTTGTAAGTATACAAGATGTCACGGCAAAATGTTATCGAATGCCGCTGAACAGCACGCATGCAAACGGCGATGACGCATTGGGTATCTCATCCCAATGGGTTGTCAAAGTGCTTGCGCACGCTGAGAAAACGTAAGGACATTACACCCTTTTATGTACTTGCGTGAGTATTTTTTATGTATAGTGGAGTAGGCCTACTGGGGATACCACTGAAAAAAAACGCATTGTCAATAGTACCTCCAGGGTAATGCGGAAATCTATTGGTTACGCGTGCAAAAGGAAAAGGAGTAAGTAACACGAGGTTATATATGAAATCGTTAGCATGTAATAATTATAATTAATTAATATAAATGTATTAATTTATCAACCTTTGTTTTAGTATCAGACTGCAGCAATTGGAGAAGAAGGTGGAGTAAGTAACACGAGGTTATATATAATAATTGCAATTAATTAATATTAATGTACAAATTTTCCACAGCCAACAGCGGAATAACTGGAAGAATCGCGGCACTGTCGTGACGTTGCGCACGTGGTCGGGTATCCGTGGGACCCGCCTACTGTACTACAGACGGATAATGAGGGCCATCCACGGTAAGCATTGTACATCTTTTATTCAGTTGAATCTAATTATTAATTCATCGATTAATATATTTATTTATCACATGAATGTTACAGAGACTACGATCCGGTCAACCTGGTACCAACGACAACGGATTTCGCGGCGGCGGGGAAGGCAGCGCTTGAAGAGGCAAAGCAGCGGGTGCGCGGGCACTTCAATCGTCAAGCGAACCCTCCGCGACGCCCTCGCCGGAGCCGATGCTCGCGGATGTTGGACAGGCCGCGACTACGAGGATGACCACGTTTACCCCGGTGACGAAAACGGCGACGGCGCACAGTGGAACTTTTCGTCCATTTCGGAGACAAAATCAAAGAACTTCCGATAGAAATGAGATAGAGAGCTGAAATTTTTTTTAATTATAGCTGAAACTTGGCAGAATATGGGAAAAAGAGGGAGATTATGGTACGAACATTTTTTAACCTTGAAAAAAATCGTCAAACTTGCACAATGTCACGAAAATTGTGGTTTTTGCAATACCACGGGTAGAAAAAAATTTTTTTGTAACATGCCATACATCATTTCCTGTAGATTTTTTCACGCTGATTTTAAATCTGGTCTCAAAATTTGTCTACGACCTCAGGATTTTACAAGAAATCGATTTTTGTGAACAAATTGTTTAACGAATTTTCTCAAGGTTATAAAACGTTCGTACCATAATCTTCCTATTTTCCCATATTCTGCCAAGTTTCAGCTTCAATTTTAAAAAAATTTCATCGCTCTACCTCATTTCTATCGAAAGTTCTTTGATTTTGTCTCCGATTTGGACGAGAGGTTCCACTGTGCGGCGCCGAGCCGTCCTCAACTACCAACCTGACAGAGGTGGGCATTATTTGGCGAAACAAATATTTCAAATACTATTTAATACTTTCAACCTTATTTTGCTTAAAGAAAATAGTATTTTTTATAAGATATACGATTTCGAAAATAAAATATTTCCATTTTAATAATCGAAACCACAAAATAAAATATTTCCATTTTAACAATCGGAACCACAAAATAAAATATTTCTATTTCAATAATCTGAAACACAAAATAGAATATTGTATTTCTTGTGCCTACTGAGGCTAGTTGATAAGCATACAGTGTATGTTTCTCGAATGCGAACCATTATTTTCAGCAATACTATTTAAAATTGAAATTGAAAATATAAAGACAAAGTCCAAATATTTTCAATATTCCTAAAATAAAATACTATTTTCAAATACTATTTGCAAAAATTACTGCCTCAAATAAATCATTTTATTTTCGAAATTGTACATATACTTTAAAATAAATAGGATTATTTATTATTTACTATTCAAAATAGTATTCTCTCCAGCTCTGCAACCTGACTACAAGGACATGTGACTCCCCCGCATATGAATGGACTGCAAGATTAATGCGAAATAACGAGCAGTGTCCGCGCAAGCCAAGGTTTGTAAAAATTTATTTGGTTTATATTAGTTATATTTTATATTAGTTTCATTTATATTTGGTTTATGTTCGAGTTACCCTGAAGGAGCACGCCGTTCCGGAGAAGAGGCGCAGAATCAGGAAAATATGTCCAGACTCGACCAGAAATCCCAACCAGAAGATGCTTCTGAAGTAATGAAATTTCCATGGACCAGGTGTGCCTATGTATGTACAGCGAATCCCTAATATGTAAGAATCTAAGTTGAGTAATAAAGAAAACTAATCAAAATAAATTACAAAATATACTATTTATTAATTATTTCCTGTTTCGTTCATTTAGAATCCCTTCACCCACCAACTCCCTGCGATATGTAGTAATAAAAATTTAAAATTCTTAATATTTTACATTAAAATAAGTGTATTCAATAAATTTAAATGTAAATTAGTTGAAATTGAACTGTAAAGAGATTTGTACGGCATTGTAATTTTTAGCTTGTGTCTCTTGTAATCGATGCAGATAATTTTTATTTCGCATAAAGATCCTTAGTCTAGAAAAAATAACAAATAGGAGAACTAAATAAAATTTGTATGGGTATTTCGAATTGTCGAGAATGAATGCGTGTATTTGGTACGATAGAGATTTACTTCGCCGCCATCTGCCACATTAGTGCGACCTACACTCGCTGACGGTGCTGCCCTGTACAACGATATTCATCAGTGCGACAGTGCTGCCACAAAGGCACATTCGGTCGATTCGTGCCGACCTGATGCCGACCTCATGCCCATGTCCAAACCCTGGTCCTACGGTCGACACTAGCTCGGCATATGCGCGCACAGGAGGTCGACCAAATTTAGATTTTTGGTTGGCTGGGTATGTATATCTTTATTTCAACGTTTTGGTCAAGAAATGGACTCGGTTTTACAATTTATCTAATGGGCTTATACCACGCTTCGGAATTAACTGAACTTGTTTCAATAGATTTCCACCCCACCTATGAGGTACTATTGTCGGCGCGTTTTTTTTGTCAGTGGTATCCCCTGTAGGCCTATTCCACTTTCTCGCATATAACTCATAGACATGCATGCAGTATTCTTTTTGTATATTCTGTTAAATATTTTGCCACCCATTCCACCAAGCATATTCAACATCTCAATTCTATTATTGTTCAGTTATAGAACTACGATGCATTTATTATATCCTGCAAAATTCGAACATACATAATATATATAATCACAAAAATTAATTTTAAATAAAATTTTATAATAAGTAAAATTCAGTGTCACTACATTATAAAGTTACTTGCAATGTTTACACTTATATGATTACCTTATACGATGATTTTTATTTTCGCCTTTTTCTAGTTTATTTCCTTTGTACACACGTTTCGACTGCATTCGTTTCTTTTATTTCTGTATTTTTATTTTTATTTGGCCCTTTTTTGGGGGGGAATATCTCTGTTTGCTGTAACTAATTTTACCTTTTTCCTGGTCTCTTTTATTTTTTCTTTTTCTAAGTTGTTATTTTTGTTCGCCCGCTTGACCAGGAAGAACATGCGCGTTACTAAATAAAAACGAATAATGTTCTTCGTGAAATCATGATTGTGTTCTTCGCAGCCAATGAGCTTAATAGGATTTCTTTCATCATTGATTAATCCCATTATGTCAAATAATGTGTTTACATTAATCTTTCCACAACTTGTTGCCCCCATGATTCCCTTTTCTAAAGTGGACAGCAAATCAAATAATGCCACTGAAGGATTTATTAAAGATCCTTTAGTTTTTATTTGAATCAATTTGTGCGTATCTGGTATTTTATCAGTTGGCTGTAAAGCCAACATCTTCAGACATTCTTAACAAATAATCTTCTTATGATGACTTTTACTGTTAAAAAATCGTTTCCCTTTTCTGGCCACATACCCAGCAACGTACGTCAGTATGTAATCTGACGTACTATGTACATGCGAATCATGGTCTACAAGAATTGACGGGGCATACGCCAACACTTCAGTGTTTCTTCCTCTGTCGAGGATAGTATCAATTTGATCTACCCATTGTTCTTCTCTTTCTTTCATATTCTCTATATCCTTAATACTAATAAGGACATCCATTATTTCTTTAGTTGACACATTAGAACCTCTTGGAGGTTTTATCAGAGAATACATGGATACTAATCTATACATTTGTAAGAACAATTGCGAATCCGGATGATCATTCGATCCACAAGAGTTTCGCATCATCCCAAAAAATCTCTACAACAATAATTATAAATTATATACAAGTTTTATTAATATTTTTATTAAAAAACCGTCTTAAAATATAATTATACCTCCAAATTGTCTTGATTTAGTCTAGATGTCATCAAGTACTGGAATCCACACTTATCAATTAGAAAATCACAAATTTGAAGAGTGGCTTTTAAAGAAATTTTGAGTCCATAACAAGTTTGCTCTGTTATAAAACTGTACCGCATTTCCTTAGCTTTTTGTTCCCACTGAATTATAAAATTTAAAAAGTTTTCAATATCCTGCAAAATTCGAACATACATAATATATATGATCACAAAAAGAATGTAATTAATCAAATTTTATAATAATTAAAATTCATTGTCATTGCACTATAAAGTTACTTGCAATGTTTACACTTATATAATTACCTTGTACATTTGGTTGTCCGGTCGTAATGAATTCTTTGGAGTACGACTGTTCATTGCAGTGATCAATGCATGCACTTTTTGGCAAAATTTTATCGATCCATCAGCATCGTTTAAATCGTGATGAATATTTGTTTCTTTAAATATTTCCATGGCAGGTGCCACACTGAAAAACTATTAAAAATCGCATAAGTACATTTCAACGTGAAAATAATCATATCTTTATCGATCCAATAAAATTACGTAAAGCGATACATATAGACAACATGTAAGTACATACTCGAAATGCCATTGCAACATTCATTTTTTGATAATATTTTGGTCTAATGTGTTGTTCATCCAAATTATAACTGCATTTTAAATTAAATCCTTGAGGATTTTCGATGGCAAGTACTGCATACCAGTGTTTTAAAGAAACTACACCATCCGGAGTCTGCATGTAAGAAAAAAACACATTTTTCAATTATTATCACTCACACATTAGGAAATATGTGCAATTACAAACAATATAAACACGATCAAACGTTCGTATTGTACACGTATTGTCTAACTTCGAATATGCTACTACTAGTGTTCCTGATTTCTCAACATTTTTCATTTCTCGAAAAATGAGAAATAAGACTATATTTCTCGAGAATTCTCTAGAATTTTTAAGAAAACAAAAAAATATTGTATAACATGATATTTGGAGTATCGTTGATAATATTTATCGAAAGCGCAAAAAACATTAACTTGCGACGAGCTGTACCTCGCCGCGAACGACGCGTAAATAGGGAGCGAACGACGGCGACTTATATTTATAAACTCCAGCGACACACGCGCGCGCCAATCCGAGAGCGCCGCGGCCGCCGACCGAGAGCGGCACTCTCCATGGTCCGCGCTTTCGGGCGCTATATAAGTCGCGCCGGAATACCGAACGAGCGGAGTCCGCCTGGAACCACTCCCGTGCACACCGGATTGTACGAGCCCTTTTCAGAGCTATACATCCGTCCAGAACGCAGGCTGGAAGCACGAGTTCCAGGAGACGACTTCCCACCGTGTCCCGGCTCCCGGAGATCGCCGTGCCATCGCCTTGGCTGGACCGGACCCGTCGTGTCGGTGTGGTGGGCACGAACACCCTTAGGTGCTTCTAAGGTGCGTGCGGCTGTAACCCGTCACTCAGGTGCTTCTGGGCGAGGGTTGCGGCACCACTCGGCTCTCCGACCGTCCAGCACGGAGCGACTGGCCTCCGGCTCTGTCCGTGAGTCGAACCTCTGCGGTCAAACGTCGCGATTTGGTGTGGCGGCGGCGGGTCCGAAACTCTCAGGTGCCTCTGAGATACGTACGAACCGTGGTTTGTCTCTCAGGTGCTTCTGGGGGAAAACCACGGCGCCTACGCTGCGTCGGGCCGTGACCTCCGACCGTATCCTGCCACCTCCCACCTTCCAGCGCAAATTCGTAACGACCCCGCGAGGTCCCGCGCCGTTCGATACTGCGTTCAGTACCGCCGAATATTCGGAACCGATTCCACGAAAGCATTCGTCGCGTATCAGTACATATCGATTGCACCTGACCGCCTGATCGCTTTATAATTATCGCTGGATTATCTTTTCTGTTCACCACTAGACCCGGGACGCCGATCCAACTAACGAGAGGCCGTAGGCCCACTCCGCTGTCAACGCGGTCACCAAAATATATTTTTGTTACGCGACCGGATTCGCCGGTCTGCAGGGAGGATTTTCTGTTTGTAATACTACTTTCATTGAACCGCACTTAGCGGAATAAAGTTTAGTTCGTTACCCGATTTCGCCTTCATTTCATTTACTTACCTGCGAACCCTGGTTCACTCCTAAGCTACAGGGCACCGCGAAATCGGAATGTTACAAACTCAATGTTTATTCCTGTCCAATATGTACATTAGAAAAAGTACATATTGCCGGAAAAGTACGAAACATTCTGTATGAATTGTATGTACTATAAATTTTCGGACTATTTGTTACTTCTGATTCTAAATTTAACTCACCCAAATTCCTGCATATCGATCAAGCTGAGAAAAATTGTTTCTAAGGCATTTGATCAAATGTGGAAAATCTGAAATAAACCACAAACGTCTTTCTGGGTCTACTATGTGCTGTATGCTAACAGAGTCTTCAGTTACTCCAAATATGTTCCACATGGATCGATTCCATGAGGCTCCATCTGATACTACAGCATCGATTTTTAATCCAGATTGCTCCGTTAAAATAATGCACTCTATAATAATTTTGTGTAAAATTGATGAACTTGCGCTGCCAATACTCAAGAAGCAAGCCAACGATTGGACCCATGTACCTTTAAAAGGCTGAAACATGAGCACCAATGCATGGTCCCCTTTTTTCGTTTTTTGATCTTCCCTAGTATATTGGCCTAAATCTACAAATCCTTCAACTTTTAGGTTCATTCGATTAAAATATAACGTTTGCGATAGTTTCATTTTATCTACCAACAAAACACCTAAAAAACATTATTTTGGCTATTAAAATATACAAGGAGAAGGAGAAGGATAGATGCAAGGATAAAGGAGGGAAGAGAAATGTAGAAATGAAATTGAGAGTTAAATTACAACAACATTATATTTAATATAATAAAAAGAAATGTATACAGTGGCAAAGCGCCTCACCGACGCGACGACTCGTAAACAAAAACTGCAAAAGTGAAATAATCCCCTCGTGGGATTTTAAACAATAACCATTTTTATAAATTAACAAAATTGATACGTAACAAATCGTAAGCCAAGACACGGCTTTCACCCGAAAGCCTCAACAGAAGTAACTGTACGATGCCGCGATGTGAAAGCCTCAAATCTGTAATAACAAAATTAATTTATGCAACTTAAATGTATTTGTACCTCGTACATCTTCAGATTTCATGTCTGCCGTTTTCTTTGTTAGCATTTCGAATATGCTCATTTGAAAACCGTAACAGCCTTTTACGTTCCTCATATAACGATTTAGTGTCTGAATGGACGGTGTTTGAGATCGGACCGATGAACTAGGATCGCTAGTGGGTGGAAGAAATGAACACTGTAGTAAACTCACGATGAAGCATATATTAACGTAAATGTATGACACGGTATAAATATCTGTGGCGAATAACTGAATCGACAAGAAACGGTGGATGACGAGTAGCACTGTGGAAATCCCGAGTTCAAGATCGACGGTTCAGTTGCGTAACTGTGAGATTGTATAGCGCGTTATTGTTGTGCACACGTATGCCGTGGTACCAAAACCGACTGTATACATCGATGTCGTCCGACCGTTACCGTCGTCTCATGCCCGAAATCACCTGTTCATTGCGCGTGGTGGGGACGCTGAGACGACGGTAACCGACGCTTGTCGAGACGCCGGTTCGGCGGATCGGCTCTGTGACGGGTGGCCGGGACATTACTCTCCCCCTTGCCGAGACGCAGTCTCGGTGAAAGGTGCGGGGTTGTCGAATATAGTGATCAAAGACGCGAAGACGGAGGCACGAGGTGGAGGCGCTAGAGCGCACGAGTACGCAAGAGCGGAGGCGCGAGAGCGCACGAACGAAGGCACGATAGCGGAGGCGCGTGTGCGCACGAACGGAGACGCGAGAGCACGCGAGCTGAGGTATGAGAGCGCAAGGACGGGAGCGCTGAAGCTTGGTAGCGAGATAGAGGCGGCGCAAGAGTGCATGAGCGGCGACGCGGAAGCGCACGAGCGGAGGCACGATGGCGGAGTCGCGTGAGCGCACGAACGGAGGCACAAGATCGTAAGAGCTGGTGAGCGTAGGCGCGAAAGCGGAGGCACGAGAGCGCAAGATCGCGAGCGCTGAAGCTTGGTAGCGAAATGGCGGCCGCGCAAGAGCGCATGAGCGGAGGCGCGTGAGCGAGGGCACGAATGCGCACGAGCGGAGGCGCGAAAATGCGCGAGCATAGGAGTAAGCGCACAAGCGGAGAAGCAGTAGCACACAAGCGGAGGTGCGGGAGCTCGAAAGCGTAGGCGTGACAGCGCACAAACGGAGGTGCGGGAGCTCGAAAGCGGAGGCGTGACAGCGCACAAGCGGAGGTGCGGGAGCATGAAAGTGGAGTGGAGGCGCAAGAGCAATCGAGCGGACGCGCGGAGGCGGAGACGCGAGAGCGCGCGATCGGAGGCACGAAAGCGCATCTGCAGAGGTACGGGAGCGTACAAGCGGAGGTGCGAGAGCACCAGAGCGGAGGGTGACAGTGCAAGAGCGCGAGAGTGAAGGCGCGAGAGAGTCGGCGCGAGAGAGTCGGCGCGAGAGCGAAGGCGCGACAGCGCGCGAACGGAGGCGCATGAGCGGAGGCGCAAGATCCCACAAGCGGAGGTGCGAGAATACGAAAGCGGAGGCGCGCTGGCGCGCGAGCGGAGGCGCGAGAATACGAAAGCGGAGGCGCGCTGGCGCGCGAGCGGAGGCGTGAAGACGCACGAGCACAAGTGTAAGAGCGCACAAGCGGAGGCGCGTCAGCGCACGAGAGTGGAGGCGCGTCAGCGCTCAAGAGCGGAGGCGAGTGAGCGCACGAGAGCGGAAGCGCGTGACCGTACGAGAGCGGAAGCGCGTGACCGTACGAGAGCGCAGGCGCGTGGGCGCACGAGAGCGGAAGCGCGTGATCGTACGAGATCGGAAGCGCGTGACCGTACGAGAGCGAAAGCGCGTAGGCGCACGAGAGAGGAGACGCGACAGCGCACGAGAGCGGAGGCGCGTCAGCGCACGAGAGTGGAAGCGCGTGACCGCACGAGAGTGGAAGCGCGTGGGCGCACGAGAGCGGAAGCGCGTGACCGTACGAGAGCGCAGGGGCGTGGGCGCACGAGAGTGCAGGCGCGTGGGCGCACGAGAGCATAAGCGCGAAGACACGATCTCGCGTGAGCGCGAGCGTGGAGGCGCGACAGCGCAAGAGTGGAGGCGCAAGAGTGCGAGAGCGTAGGCGGAAACGATGCGAGCCAAGACGTGAGCCTGGTGGTCGTTCCCCGCTGGCGGCGATGACATCGGACGACGCAGTAATACCCTTGGACGACACTGGAGTGACCTGATGAGCGGCTACGGATGATGGCTCGTGTGTAGGTGCTGACTCCATGGATGTTGATGCGGGGGTGACGTTGGATGCTCCGTGCTGCGACGTAGGTTGTAGCGAATGAGCGCTGGACAGTCGCGGCTTCTGCGTTGTCGCGACAGATTTTGAGTCGGAGCTCGACTCATTGTTCGAGTCGGATGCTCGGGTTGAGAGCTCCTTGAGCATGGTGCGAAGAGCGGCGTCAGTGTCGAGGACCAGTGTCTCTCACTCATCACGCAGATTCCGGACGAAATAGTCATCGGTTCGTTCATCGGCAGTACAGAGCTTGAGGAGTTGTGCATGGTTCGCACGGAAGTCGTCCCAGTTGCGGACGACTGCATCCGAACGTGCCTGGATGTAGGCCTCAGTGAGGTTGGCCATTCCCTTTTTTTTTCGCAGTAGCTACAGCCCTGCCGATGAGCGTATACAGTTCGAATTGCAGGTAGAACAACGATTTGGCCGTTGACATTTTGAACCTGCGGTTGCGGGAACGAGCGGGAGGTCACGCGGGATGCGAACGCGACACAAACAGTACACAGGCGAGCGGGCGCGAACGGTCACAGAATGGTTCAAATATAATGGCCGTTGACTGCACTTGACATGTAACGGCGTACACGAATCCACTGCAGCGGTTTCACGACGGTCACTACGTTCACCCACTAGTGATCTCAGATCGATATATGAAGCCGCCGATCTATCCGGCTCGAAGGACCAAAAATGTTTGAGATCGGACCGATGAACTAGGATCGCTAGTGGGTGGAAGAAATGAACACTGTAGTAAACTCACGATGAAGCATATATTAACGTAAATGTATGACACGGTATAAATATCTGTGGCGAATAACTGAATCGACAAGAAACGGTGGATGACGAGTAGCACTGTGGAAATCCCGAGTTCAAGATCGACGGTTCAGTTGCGTAACTGTGAGATTGTATAGCGCGTTATTGTTGTGTACACGTATGCCGTGGTACCAAAACCGACTGTATACATCGATGTCGTCCGACCGTTACCGTCGTCTCATGCCCGAAATCACCTGTTCATTGCGCGTGGTGGGGACGCTGAGACGACGGTAACCGATGCTTGTCGAGACGCCGGTTCGGCGGATCGGCTCTGTGACGGGTGGCCGGAACAGACGGCAATGTTAAGATATTGCGCGACCTTAGGTGATTATAAGTTTTTGTACTTTTAATTCGCAGCAAAATACACTCGTATATCCATTCAATTGCGTATCTCATGCCCTTTTTATTTTTGCACTTCGCTGCTGCAAAGCAAGCTTCAACAGCTAATTGCTGGGTTTGCGGCAATTCTTTAATCATTTCTCTGATCACGTTCTCGTTGCATCTACTGCATTCTTCTTTTAAATGTGCAATTTTGTTGTACAATTTTGAAATCTACAATTCGTTGAAATTAGAATTGCAATTAAAACAGTCATTTAACTTTGTAAAAGAATGTATTTAATGTACATACTTTGCTTCGAAGTCTCTCTTCTTGACGTTTAAAGTTAGAATTCAATAATTGTAATTTTCTGTGTTTGTTTTGTAATTTTTGAATTGATTTTACATTATGCCCTTTTCTTAATGACATCTTCCAACTTTTTGTACAAGGCAAACATCTCATTTTCTTTGTTGACCCAAATCTACTTTTCATTACAAAACCGCGACAACAATTTGTAATTCTGTAAAAGGAATAAGTACATTTTAATTAAAGTGCATATTATTAGATGTATAACTGCTGCATATATAACTAATTATATGAAAGAAAACTCCCTAAAAAGTAAAAATAAAAAATTTTTATAAATATAAAAAAATAAACTCAAATTTTACTTGTTACTTCATGCATAAAACATAAAATATGATTTGATACACTAACCTGTTTTCATCATTAACTCCCGCACAAGGAAAATAATCTTGTAACGTCAACAAAATTTGTTTTATTTCTTCCATATTTACAATCATCTTCGGATAAAAAGGAATCTCCTTTTCTCCAATAAATACCTGTTTTATATTTTAATAACAGTGTAATGAACATTATAGATGTAAATATATATGTTTGGGCGTGCGTGTGTGTATTTCTTTTTTTTTAATTATCCCAGATAGCACGCCGGCTCGATTTTGGCCGGGCCCCTGTGTGCGCCACTGCGCGCATACCACCTGCAGAAACTCGATTGCAAGGGAGCGGGATTCGCGTTCTCATTGCGTGATAATACAAACACGGGTTTCTCAGTAGTCAAAAACGCCAGATAAAAGATTAAACTAGGTTAATAAATTAATAATAAATAATAATTATTATTATTTATTAATCCTGTGTTCTGTATATCAGCATCGGCCTGATTGGCCGCATTAGTGTGACCATGTTGCCCTCTCAAAAACAGGCTGAATCCCGGCCCGGCCTGCAGGCCCTGGTCTCAAGTTTCTGAAGGTGATATGCGCTCATTGGCGCGCCAAATGGCCCGTCCAAAATCGAGCAGCTCCAAGCGTTGTGTTGCCCGTAATCTGCAGGTCAGGGACTCTGCTGGGTGGGCTGACTGGGTATATTTACTTGCACTTTCATATTTGTTGTAACACAGACATGTCTTAAAGCATATGAGAAGTCATTAGTCCAACACGTCCACAGCATACGGCTATCACTAATGTTTGCAAGCCAATAAATTGTCGGAACTTTGATATTTCTTGCAATATTCATTTCTTCTATAGAAAATGTAGTCTTTTCCTCTTCTATTATAAAACATCTTTCTTTTATTTGTGTTGTCCTCTTTATCGCATGCGACGTAGATGGATTTTGGCCTAGCACTGACTCATAGTTAGTTATGTTATCTAATAACCGCTCACAGTATGGTGCAGGAATTGAGGGAAAAATTGAAGGGACTGCTCCCTGTTTTAATAGTGCTCTTTTTCTATGTATATGGTTAACTGTTCCATCAGTTTGTACAATTGCATGTTCTTTGATGATGTCTTCTGGCTTAAAGTGCAGTTCACAAACAGAACTGTTCTTTGTTATTTTTGTAGTGTGACTACTTAAAATATCGTGCCAAGACTGAAAGAAATACAATAAAATTATAAATTTCAGTTGTTAAATATGATGTATATGTTACGAGCCGAGTCGGGAATTCTGAACGGACGTTACACATATTATATAATATAAAGTATATGTATATAAGTATATACTTCATGGTATACCCATAGGATATATTTAGCGCTTTGGAAGTAAAATGAAAATATTATTCTTTGAAACATAAATACTTACTGCGCAAACAGCAAAAAAGGTTTTCTTAGAAGATTCGTTTTGGTTTCTCCTTGACTTGCATCCCTTGATGCTACAGGCCATTTTAAACAGGCAACCCAAACTTGACTTCTAAAAAAAAAAATAAATATGTTAATACCGTATTTGCTCGCGGACACATTGGCTCGCGAATGTAATCGGATAGTTGCACGCCAAATTAATTTTGGGCAGCCAGTTCAATGATTGTTTGACTTGAAGGAATCGCGTTTCTCACAGACTCGTTTGATTCTTTTTCCGTCACTTCGCCTTGTCTTGATTGATGCAAGGAAAGAACTGCTCTGTTAAGAACTGATAAGTATCACTTTTTTTAAAACTGTAACGGTTCTGCTTCCGGCGGAGATGTCGTCGCGGCGTCGTACCCTCTCGTGCTGCGATAGCTCGTCGTGCCAGGTTCGTGAATCGGCGAGAGAATCGACGGAAGCTAAAATTGGACGAAGTGCGCGGGGTGTGAAATAACGACAACGTGTTTATGTATTTCCGGGCTTACTCAACGTACGTTCGCGGACTCATTGTGTGGATGAATCGTGTTATCGGCCCGTGCTTCTACTGGCGCTTCTGGTGCTTCTGGTGCGACCGTTTATCGCGGCGCGACGCGATCGCGTGGACCTGGCGATGGATACCGGCGACTGGGTTCAGGAGGAACGGTTCAGGAAAACCCGGCCACGAGTTGGGAAGTCCCTCGTGGCGGTTCTACGGCAAATGTAGAGGATGCTGCCCCTACATTTAATCGTCTCCGGTAGCTGTCGGAGTTCTCGGGATGCTGCCCGAGAAGGGTGTTCGGGATGCTGCCCGAACGGCAGAGAAGGATGCTGCCCTCTCTGTTTGGCGTGCTTGCTGTCACGCCGGTAGGAAACGCCGGTGTCGAGGAGGCCGATGCTGCGGACAACTCGACGACGAGCGTGGGAAAGTAGGAAAGTATCAGTAACACTTACCAATACTTTGGGATGTGCCCAGGATGCTGCCCAGGCTGGAAAAAGAGGCCCGTGCCTCGTTTGCATCGCCTTTTATAGGCGAAGATTGGTGGTGGGGGAATGGTGTGAAGGAAACGGATGTGTGACGTCGAGTTTCCGCCTTCCTCAAGATGGCGGAACCTCGGCGTCCGTTTCCCGCCGAATATGGCTTGGAGCGCGGGATCGTGCAACGTAGCGCGTCGTATACGGACGGCGCGTTCGGTGATCTTCGGCGTCGCTCGGTTATGTTCGGCGCGTGTCTCATAGTGACAGGCCTGCCTCGTACAGGTCTGTTACAAAACAAACAAAAAAATTGAATAAAACAAACAAATTGAATGAAACAAACAAATTGAATAAAACAAACAAATTGAATAAAACAAAAAAGTGAATAAAAAAAGAGAGAGAGAGAGGGGAAAAAAGACAGCCCCTTTCCCGGAGCTTCACTCCCCCCAAAAACCTACCTAAACTATTTGGAATCCGTGCGGGTCACCATTCCCTGGGTGCCACGAGCCCCAGCTCGTGTAACCCGCGACCCCTGGAGATCAATCACCCCTCCTTGCTCGGGGAAAAGAACCCAAAGGATTCCCGTCCGGCCGAGGAGGGAGGTTTCCGCACGCGACAAGGAGGGGACCGAGGCGAGTTCCGGCTCGCGTCAGTCCCCTCCCCCATCCCCTGATCGACCCCGTAAAAATAATAAAATAAATTAATAAATAATAATAATAAAAAAATTAATTAATTAAAGATAAAAGTGTGATAAATAAATTAATTAAAATATAAATTAATTAATTAATTAAAACAATCAATAACTAAATAAATAAATAAAATACATAAATAAATAAGGAAAGAGGGGGCAAAAACAATGATAAGGGGGAGAGATTTATTAAAAACAAATGGGGGGTCGATCGGCAGGCCGCGAATTCTGATAGGGGGTGGGGGGTTAAAGTCCCCATAATATCTTTCCCCTTTACATAATCTGCATACTGTCTCATTTGCTCCGTTCCAGTATTTGTTTCCCCGCTCTTCGTTCCCACATCTAAACCTTGCGATCATATGTATATGCTTTGGTCTCTTCCTTTGCAATCTCCATTTAGATAGTTTGCTCGCTTGCTGTCCCGTATTTGTATGTAATTCGCGTTGTATCTGCCCCCTAATATTCTATCTATATAATATATATAATAATATTCTATCTATCTATAATAGTATTGCCATTGTTGTACCTGCTCTGCCCTGTCTCTTTGTGCTAATTCTTCTGCAAACTCCATTCTTCTCCCACTCTCTGTTTCTATTTCCTGAGTGTCCATCATTTTTAACCTATAGTATAAATCTATCATTTCCTCCCATTTCGACTTTTTCTCTTCTTGCTTCGCGTCTATTTCCTTCCAGCATTCTTGGATTATTTTATTCTTGTTCAACCGTTTCGTTCTTTCTTCATATTTTATTGCTCTTTTCCCCGCTTCTATCCTTACTTTGTCCGTTTTAGTTTCCTCCAAAATTAGATAAGCTAGTGTATTGAAGTGTAATTCTTAATGTAATTTTTAATAAAATAAAATGAAATAAACAGTACACGCTTATGTACAAGATTTAATGGAAATTTATTATATACAGGTACTGTCACGTCAACCTTTTTCCGACGAGCGGTTTGACTCGCGGAAGCCGGTCAACTTCGGGCCTTGCAGGTACGGAGACCAGGCCGCGTGCAAGCCGAGTACACGCGGTCCGCCCGAGACAAACGAGACTCGATGATTCGACGATTTCCTCACGACAAACGAAAGGTTCGGGCGCCAGGCACCGCAAGGATGCCACACGAAACGCGGAACAAGGCTCGAGCTCGGAGAAGCCGAGGTCGAGAGTCGAATCTTCGAGATCCGCGGATCGAAAACGACGTCGCGACTGGGCCAGCTGATTCGAACACGGGATGACTAGGACAGCCCTCTCGGCAGGACGGATCTCACAGGGAATCGAATAATTCGACTACGATATGGTCTCGAGCTTTTTATTGTAGCAGTCGTTGGTTTACAAAATCAGCGGCCACGTGGCCGCGACCCGAGAGCCCGCGCTCTTCATACAAGATAGCGAAAAGATGGCCGTTCGCCGCGCGGTTGTCCTACCGATTTCGCTCGCAACGATACCGCTGACGATTATCGCCGTTTCGTTCGCAACGAACTTCGGAAACGCGAGGCGCAGATGACCGGCGAACTGCGAGACTGCCGCGATGACTTTCGCACGTGAATCGCCCCGACGCGTACGTTATCGATTACGCGATCGAACGCCGACGGACAGAATACGCGCTTCGACAGGAGACACAGGATTCGAGAAACGCGAAGATACCGAATTGAATCACTCTCACGAACGCGACTCCTCGGAAGACACTCTTCCGCACGCAATCTACGGAGGAAAACTCTCCCGAAATATTCCCGAACAATCTCAAAGCATTCCGAGAGGAATGCGAGCGAATTATCGAGGACGGAACGGGAAGCGTTCGTCCTCGCACGACGAAGGTCGAGCCGGCGCGCAACGAAAATACCGAATGGATCACAAGTGCGACTTACCGTTTCTCGTGCTGTTTTTCGTTCAGATGTAATTGACCGGCTCCCGGTAGAGCGTGCGACAGCTGGGCTCGGGTGGACGTTGTCCCTAGCTCACGGAAATCCTCACAGGACACGTAACCTCTCCGCGGCGCAATTACGACGTTCGCAGTACAAGACGGAAAAATGGCGTGTATGTCGGACGATAGCCAGCGCGACAGTGATCCATCGATTTTCGGCCGCCTAGCGGATCGAACGCGGTTCCCCCCACTCGACCGCTTTTCCGAATTGCCTATGGCGTGTTTCCACGGCGTGACTCGACGGCACAGGAGCGTTCCCTCTTCGCGCCCTAGGGCCCCGGGCAATCACGAAATTGGTCAAGGAGCCTATCGCTCGACTTGACCAGCGGAGGGGCTTCCTCTTCTTGGCTACGAGGGCACCGACCCCGGGGCAGCTCTCCCTTGATGGGGCGAGACGACGTCAGGGTGTTCCGTCAGTCCGTATCGGACGAGATGTTCGCAAGCTGCTGTCCTGGCGGCGCCTCCGGTTTGCTTGCCGAGTGTCCTCGCACCAAGCTCTAATTTCTCGAAACGGCCATTCGCTTTTCCGTCGGGCGCTTCCTGACCTTGGGGCGATTGTTCATTTCCCGTGACAATTCGGACGGTCGGTGGTTCCTTCTGCGCGTTCCATATACGGCCCTGAAACTTGCCGTTCTCGGCACGCGCGACAGATGTCATTAGGAGGTCCTCGATAATATCGGGATCTCTTAAAGGAGCGCTCTCGAATCCTGTCTCGGTACGTGTCCCGTTAGAGGGCGGTCCGGTCCTTTATCGCTCTCGAAAATATGCACGGAATTAACGGAGAAGGGACGTCGCAAACGTTGCAACGTCACAGTACATAAAGTTTATTTACAGGCACGAAAAATAATAAATAAATTAAAAAATAAATAATAAATGAATAATAAATAATACATTTTAAACATAAATTAAACATAAAAACAAATATATTTAAAATGAAATATAATTCAACATAAATATAACGCACGATAGACGTCAAATATTCCAGAAAGCGGAGCGTTCTTTGACGCGTTTCTCACCGACATTTCATGAGATAAAACGGATAAAACCCAAAGCCGCAGATTACCGCAGTAAAAAAAAAAACTTGAAAATATGGGGTTTTTGCCGCTCTCAGACCGCCGTCGGAAGATCCGGGGAAAGTTTTCTTTTCTGTATAAGCGTTCGAGTTTCCTGGAAACCTGTAACAGGGAGATAGAGTTTTTCGAACGCGAAGAGCACCGCAGTTGCGGAGGTGTCCGGATCTTCCCCTCGAACCTTGAAAATCCAGGAGAGGGCCACGTGGAGGTGTCGCGTCGGTCGTACCCATATCCGCAGCAGGTCTCCAAGGTAAAGAGCCTCTAGTCGATAGATTAATATTTGTTAATATTTGCAGTGATTAAAATTGATTTTTTTAACGGTATTTGTTTCTTTTACAACTATTTATATTATGTATAAATATTACATACTATAGTATCCTTTAATATTGTTGCTTCTTTTTCCCTACAGCAATGTACATATGTACATGTATTCATATTGATTTCAAATTTGTTGAATACAAAATTATATCTATATGTCCATATAGATATGTAAATTATTCTCTGGTCCAGTGTTCTTCTCTCTGTAATATATTTAATTATATTAACTTTAATTAATGTAAAAGTAGTTTGTTTATAGAATATAATTTATTTCTTTTGAATGGAATTTTGTAATTTATATACAGGGTGGCCCACATAACTCTGAACAGCTCAATATCTCGAAAACTATGCCATCGATTTTAAAGTTCTTAGTCTTAAATTGCATGGAACTGAAGAGCCTTTCTGACTACATAAACGTGAAGTGGCCTCCCTTCCCCTTTAACGGGAGAGGGGAGGTACCTTTGTAATTTTAAATGGAACCCCCTATAAAATGTTACATATTTAGATTCTACAGGAAAAAACAAGTCAATTTTGTCTGAAACATTTTTTTGTCAGATACTTCCATGATGAGATATAACAGTTTGAAGTTTCGAGTTGTAGGTACTTGAAGCGCTCGGAAATAGCGTTATGGAATTATACCCGCGTTTTTTTTATGTTTACAAGCCCGTGGTGGACATTTTTAACATTTAATTTAAAGTACATTTTATTTTTTCACGAATAAGCAAAGGACTCAAGCGCGTATAATTCCATAACGCTATTTCCGAGCGCTTCAAGTACCTACAACTCGAAACTTCAAACTGTTATATCTCATCATGGAAGTATCTGACAAAAAAATGTTTCAGACAAAATTGACTTGTTTTTTCCTGTAGAATCTAAATATGTAACATTTTATAGGGGGTTCCATTTAAAATTACAAAGGTACCTCCCCTCCCCCGTTATAGGGGAAGGGAGGCCACTTCACGTTTATGTAGTCAGAAAGGCCCTTCAGTTCCATGCAATTTAAGACTAAGAACTTTAAAATCGATGGCATAGTTTTCGAGATATTGAGCTGTTCAGAGTTATGTGGGCCACCCTGTATATAACGCTTCACAACCTCGCCTCATCGTTCAATACATTAGGTATTACTTATAGAATAAAATGTTGGTGAGGACATGAAGAGCAAGATCTAAACCATATCCTATAGGACTGCCCAAAGTACACAGAAGAAAGATAATCCTTTCACAGGAAATTAGAAATATAAGGATGGAGAGATCCATATCACATTGATTCATTTGTGAAAGATCTAGACACAAGTGCACTTAAATAGATTAGCCACTTCATAACCAAAATAAATGTCAATTTTATTTAAGTCAGTGCTTGCCATTAGAATCCTATACATAGAAGCAGATAATTTTAACGTATCACTCATTAGTACTAAACGTGCAATAACTGTGCCAAAGAAACTTTAGCTGTAAATAAGATTATAACCTCTATTAATACTATTCTATATGATGTTATTGTTATCACTGTGTATTTTCTATTAACCCAATACTACCATTAATATTGTATTTTATATCTTTATTTTTGTACTGTTAACCTAGTTCATAAGGATAGAATGTATTCAATAAGTTTTGTATCATAATTACCAGCTTATGGACCTAACCTGGTCTAAAGCCTTAGTTCTTCACCGGTCATTACATAACCATGTATTTCTAACCTTTCCGTTTCATCGTTTGACACGTGTTTGACACTGACATTCTCTGTTCATGCCATTCCATTTGGCGTACCTCCCCATTACGGGAACAAGTTTTGTCGCCACTTTTTTCTTCTATACGCTATCGAGATAGGTCTCCTTACTCTTACTTCATGATCGAATCCAACCGTTTCGAAACGACGGATGGCCGCTAGAGGCGCTGCGCGGAAAGACGGTAACGTATCCGCTATTGGGTAGCGGAGCGGCTAGAGCCCCGAGGCAGTTATATCGAGGCGGGAATGTATCGAAATAATCTTACCGAACGAGAAGACTCCGCGGGACGCGTCCTACGAGTCTACGAGTTACGAAATGTACGCGAATACACTCGTCGCGCGTTCGTTCGTTTCGGAATCGAATCGAATAAATTTTTTAAAATTCTGCGGGGTACTCGAGGAACCCCGTTTCATCCACCCAACACGGTAGATACGTTACCGTCTTTCCGCGCAGCGCCTCTAGCGGCCATCCGTCGTATCGTAACGGTTGGATTCGATTCAAACACCGCTCCGAGGTAACTTTTTTGCACGCCAAATGGACGGAGAGAATTTCCGCGAAAAAATCTGTCCCTCTTTCGCGGATGCGAGATACGGACTCCTCGATGGATGGAACGTGTACCTCGTCGACGCGTATATCGTGTACACGCGTGTACACGGTATATCGCGTTCTCGAAAACATATCGAAAAAATTATCATTCGCGAAATATTTTTATCTTTCGCGCATTTCCGGCAAGCGTCGACGTATGTTCGTGAAACCGCGAACGGTAAACCTTGTACGAATCGATGAAAAACTATTTATTTATTTTACCTCCCGTAATCTTTCTTCTCGTTGGCTGTCTCGTCCGAATCGGCAACCGATTGGTCGGTCGACCTCTCTCTCGTTGGCGGCTAGTCGCCAGCCAATCGGTGCAGGGCAGCTTACCCTTCCTGAAATTACCGCCGCTCGACCGCTCGGTGATAGGATCGCGAACGAAAAGGTTAGAAAAATACTTGGTTATGTTGTACGACAGCTCGTGCAACTAAATGTTTACATACGTTTACGCTCTGATCAACGTTAATATAATTTTCATCGTATATTATTACAGACAGAGAGAGAAGAACACCGTGGACCACGGCATTATTTACGTATCCGCGAGTTTCAAAATCGACGGCACACGTGAAACGGAAAAATATAATAAATAAATGAAAAGTAAAAGTAAAAGAAGAGGTACGTATATGGAAATAATGAAATTACATTTAATACCATATATATATAATACGATGTGTAATGTGTAATATAAAATTAAACGAGTTTCGTAGAATGTTGGCGATACGTTGCATCGTTCCGCGACGCGGAGCTGCGCTCTTTTCGTATCGGATTTCTCTTTGCGCCGTAATCGGAGCGTCCGCTGTTATTCATGCTATTACATGCATTTCTCTTATGCGATTTCAGAGTTCTCGAACCAAATCGATCGTTGCGTCGCGTATACGGAGCGGATGGCGGATAGCTCCGAAGATAAAAATCCAGCGGAGACGGATACGGAGAGGAGCGCGGTGACCAACGAAGGAGCTCGGTGCGCGGTGTGAGCAAAGTATTGTATTTTATCGTATCGACGAGTGCGCGTTTACCACAAAAAGGTAATATTTTAAACGACGATTTTCAGCATTCGTCGCGAGAAAATTTGAAAATGCCGCATTGACGTGATACGTGTCACCTCGGCTCGGATCGAACGAAAACGTAAGAAATACTCGTTTATATCGCGACAACACAGGCAACTATTCGTATCTATGCCGTCGCATGCGTTTCTCTCGTGCGATTGCAGAGTTCTCGGACATTATCGATCGTTTCGTCGCACACGGAGCGTATGGCGGATAGCTCCGAAGATAAAAATCCAGCGAAGACTGATACGAAGAGGAGCGCGGTGGCCAACGAAGAAGCTCGGTGTGGTATGTACAAAGTATTTTATTGTATCAACGAGCGTGCTTTTACCACACGAAAAGGTAATATTTAAACGACGATTTTCAGCATTCGTCGCGAGAAAATTGGAAAATGCTGAACCGACAGGATACACATACCACCGCTCGAATCGAACGAAAAGGTTAGAAAAATACTTGGTTACGTTACGTGACAGCTCGTCCAACTATTTTTGTATCAACATCATACGTTTACGCTCTGATCGACGTTAATGTAATTTTCATCATATATTACAGAGAGAAGAACACTCCGTGCGCGACGGCGCGTGGAACGGAAAAATATAATGAATAAATGAAAGTAAAAGTAAAAGAAGAGGTACGTACATAGAAATTATAAAGTTACATTTAATATAATATATAATACGATATGCGTAATATATAATATAAAATAAATCAAGTTACGTCGAATGTCGGTGATACGTTGCATCTTTCCGCGACGCGGAGCTGCGCTCTTTTCGTATCGGATTTTTCTTCGCTGCCATAATCGGAGCGTCCGTTTTATTTTTCATTTATGCCGTTACATGCATTTCTCTCATGCGATTGCAGAGTTCTCGGACGTTATCGATCGTCGCGTCTTATAGTATACGGAGCGGATGACGGATAGCTCCAAAGATGAAAAAATCCAACGGAGACGGATACGGAGAGGAGCGCGGTGGCCAGCGAAAGAGTTCGACGAGGTATGTACGAGGTATTTTATTTTGTGTCAACGAGTGTGTTTACCCCGCAAAATGTAATATTTTTTTAAATTATTATCGACGACAATTTTTAGTAATCGTCGCGAGAAACTTTAACGACGCTGCACCGACAGGATACACGTACCACCGCTCTCGCGAATCGAACGAAAACGTCGGAAATACTTGTTCGCATCATGACGACGCAAGCTGTAGCCAGCGATTACCTAGGTTCTTTTTCGCCCTTGCGGAGACCCGGCAGCGCGCACGTGGGAGGAACGCCATCGGAACATCCGGCCCGTGTTATCGTCGAGAAGAATCGAAAGGAACGATGAAGATTACTTTCCACGTGTAAGCGTAACGATAACGATGCACGCGCGCACGCATACGCACACATACACACACGGAAAGAAAGAGAAAACATACGCGAAGACAGCGGTTCGCGTGATGTCGGCGAAAAAGTATCGAAACGAATCGCATTGGAATTCAAAAATGAACGCGTAAGTTTTTACCATCCGATACGTGTACCGTTTGAAGCGAAAAGTAACGCGGCGCCGCGCGATACGGCGAAGAAACGATGGGTTGATTCGCGAGAAGTAAAAATGACTTTCGATATCTAGATTCCGTTGCGATCGGTAAGGTGTGTACCCCGATGCGATCATTCGTCGACTACTAGTATCGTATCGCGGATGAACGCGCATTGTCGCGAACGTCGACGCGTGTGAATTGTAGAAAAGAAAGTTCGGTTCAAAATGTTTCGCAAGCTTGAAACCTTGCGAAATATTTTATATCGCGCGGTACATCGCGCGCGCGCGTGTAACGCGTAAAAGATACGCTTACGAATGTATAAAAACTGGACATAATTAAGTGTTATAATTTAAATGGAAACCAAAATATGAAAAATTAGTTGATGTATTTATGCGTTGCGCGAACGATACGCGACGCGAGAATACGTAAAAATACTTAACTCGAGAAGCAAAATAAAAATCTACTTGCGCGCAACGAGCTGTTGCAAACTATGCGCAACAAACTGTAACTGTACGTGTCACGAAGTATTTAGTATTTAGTATAGTTTATTACTATTTGATATATATACAGGGTGTCCCAAAATTCGTGAAAATCCCGAAAGGGGGTGGTTCCTGAGACCATTCTAAGAGACATTTTCCTTTGCACCAAAGTCAACTGCGGCTTTGTTTAGGAGTTATTAACGAAAAACACGGACCAATCAGAGCCATTCAAAAACGAAAGCATCGATAATTTTGCAGCTTTCAGTCGATTTATTTTTTTTTTCTTTTCGTCGTTCGATGCAACGTCCCGCGTTGTACGAAAATACGTTCGCGCGGAATCGACGTTGCAACGACGCGAAATGATCTTTCGATCGATCGAATTCCTTGGTAATGGGAATCGATGTTGGCAGCGATCTTGCCACCGAAACAACGGGTACCCGGACCTATCGTAAAATTCGATGTTTCGCGATATCGGGGTCTGTTTCGAACGATACCGGTTTTTTTTTATCTGCGCGAATGCTTCGTACCTCTGGATCCGCTGCATCGTTTTCCTGTCGCGCGGTAATATCGGAATCATTCGTCGACGAATCTGTCGCATCTAGTTTTGATATTTCTTTCTACTCGTTGCGCGTAGATAAAAACCCATTCTCGAAGCGTGAGTCTGAAAATATAGTTGTTCGTATCGCCGTTTCGTCTTTTATATCTGTGAATCTACACTGTTCTCGACAGTAGTTTGAACGTTCCGTGTGATATTAATCACGCGTCGAGGAATCTTTCTTTTTTTTTTAAATCGATACGCGTGTATCGTGTAATCCAGAAATAATTGGAATTACGATCGAAGCTGCGGTGCGTACTTTTCTCCGCTGATCGCTTTTGTCGCAGATTCTATCGGTTCCATCGAAGTACAACGAGTTCGCGCGATACGTCTCATTCCGCGTTGGAAATTTGCGATAAATTTTGCTGTCCACTGTTCCGGCCGCTGTACGTTGCCGCCGTATCAGTTGCCCGTATCGCCGATAAATTTGCAAATTTATAATATCGTAAGCGTTTCGATTTATTCGGAAAAAAATGTGCTAATCGCGATGACATTTGATCGTTCGTTCGTTGCGAAGCAGCTTCTTATAACAGATGATACCTTGTTAGTAGGATATATAGGCGGGTTCTGGATCACTTCCAAATTCAGGCGGTTCTGAGGAATTTTCCAATTCACGGGAGAGCGGTACCGCATTGCACAAGCATTACGTCATCTAGGCCAAGGACAAAGCTGTTAGGCACCGCCCCCTTCTTTCTGACGTCATCTAGGCCAAGGACAGAGTTTCTGAGTCATCACTTAATGGTATTGCACAAGCATTACGTCATCTAGGCCAAGGACAAAGCTGTTAGGCACCGCCCCCTTCTTTCTGACGTCATCTAGGCCAAGGACAGAGCTGCTGAGTCATCACTTAATGGTATTGCACAAGCATTACGTCATCTAGGCCAAGGACAAAGCTGTTAGGCACCGCCCCCTTCTTTCTGACGTCATCTAGGCCAAGGACAGAGCTGCTGAGTCATCACTTAATGGTATTGCACAAGCATTACGTCATCTAGGCCAAGGACAAAGCTGTTAGGCACCGCCCCCTTCTTTCTTACGTCATCTAGGCCAAGGACAGAGCTGCTGAGTCATCACTTAAAATTTTTTCGCGTGGAGGGGGGACAATCCCTCTGAAAGGTGATACTCCTTTGGTATTGCACAAGCGTTACGTCATCTAGGCCAAGGGCAAAGCTGTTAGGCACCGCCCCCTTCTTTCTTACGTCATCTAGGCCAAGGACAGAGCTGCTGAGTCATCACTTAAGGGGTGGTACCGCAGGGCGGTATTGCGCAAGCATATATTACATCATATTTTTTCGCGGGGAGGGGGACAATCCCTCTAAAAGATTATACTCCTTTGGTATTGCACAAGCATTACATCATCTAGGCCAAGGGCAAAGCTGTTAGGCACCGCCCCCATTCTTTCTTACGTCATTTAGGCCAAGGGCAGAGCTGCTGAGTCATCACCCTTATCTTTAAGGGTAGCAACGAATAAATAGGACACGATGGAATGTGAATTGTAGTCTTCGCAAACGTTCCATCGTTGCAAGCGTTTTATCGTGGTAAAAGTTATTCTCTTTGGTGTTGTTTCATGTAAGATCATTCATTGTTCCATACGTGACGGTTTTCGCATACTGTCCGTTAGACTTGTGGAATGAACGTATCGAGGAAAAAAGATGAAATGACAGCACCAACGTTGAAAATTTAGCTTGGCCTCACGTTATAAATTCATACTTGAGCGATCATTTCTCCATCGAGCTGAAAACATTGGTGGTACGTTTAATGCGAAACGACACAACGAGTCGTGTATGTTTCACTTACACGAAAAGATTTAGTCAAGTTGTGGCGCGATGGCCGGTGATCAATTCCCCGTCCGCGATATTGAACATCATCGAAACGGGCGAACATCGCATCGTTGGATGCAAAGTGTAATTATATTTTTGAGAACTGGAAATTTAACGAATGATATCAAATCAAAGTTGAAAGGAATATTTTGTTAACAACCGTGCGGTAGCAAGATAATTGAAACGTTGTTTTTTTTTAAACTTTTTTTATTTTTTTATTTAGATGAATCAAATTATGCAAATCCTGGACTTGGACGGATTCATGGTTGGCAAAAAATTTCTATGCGAAGAGTTGGCAATAATAAATATGCATGATGGTTCATTTGAAAAAGCCGATTTTAAACTGAACATAGATTTTTCCGATTTGTCATACGCAGACAGAAGAACTGTTACTTACATTAGAAATTACATACACGGAATTCCATTCAAGGATTTTGGACATGAAAAATACAGACAAGCAGATATATATGATGTGATAAAAAATTTTGTTTCTAATTATGAGAATCCTTTAGTTGCTTACAAAGGAGGATCGTTTGAAAAACAACTATTGCAACATTTAGGAATACAATCGGTAAATTTAGAAGTATTTGGTTGTCCAAAATATGAAGAATTAATAAATTATCCTGGATATAATGTTACTAATAATCATATATGTCAGCTTCACTGTTACTCATCGAAGCACAATCATTGTAGTTTAAGCAAAGTTATAACATTTCGCGAATGGCTCAATAAACATATTATATGAATTACGGACTATATTTATTATATGATGTCCTTCGCTCGGAAAATATCCCTACCAGACCAACCGCATGATTATCGTTTTGAATATGAGAGACTTCAGAGTTTTGACAACTGGGGATATAATGATATTGTCAATCCTAAAGATCTTGCCGCAGCAGGGTTTTTCTACATAGATTTGGAGGATTGGGTGAAGTGTTTCGAGTGTGGCTTACAACTGCATGAATGGGAAACAGAAGATGATCCGGTGATAGGACATAAAAAATGGTCGAGAAAATGTCAATTCATTCGCGGAAAAAGTTGTGGCAATGTACCGATTGGGATGGACTCCGAAACGATTCAGCCACTACCACGCGGTAAAGACGAATGTGGATTATAATGTACTGTCTATCTTATACATGTTAAATAGTCAGTCTGCAAGTTGTTCGGGGGCTACCGTCCTTCTTCAATGCTGACACGAAAGCTTTGCACACGTCGCTCGCATTTTTTACTCTTCATTAAAATAAAATTATTTGAGAATATCTCTTTTGTATTTTTTTTTATTACAACATTACATACAATTCCTACAGAAAAATGAAATTGAAGCAGAATTATCGCAATATAAAGTATAGTCGTTTAGAAAAAATTAATTATCATAATTAAAATACGAATAGAAAAAATATAATTAAAGTATATTCGTTTTAGCTATCCACGAATTATGTGATGCGTCCATTCCCAGCCATTTTACATATACTTTATTTCCTTTTCTGCGTAATATTTTTTCAACTAAGTATATGTCAGAATATTTTACCGCGCGTATCTCATGTTCATAAAATCCTCCGGCAATAGACCGAACATATTTTTTGCAAAGTCAGCATATTTTCAGGGGACTTGGTTTCATGTTTCGCGATACCCCCTTCTTTCTTGCGTCATCTAGATCAAGGCATACCTTAGAGTGGAATAGTTGCTGAGTCATCATACCCCTTATCTGTAAGGGGTATCATATTTCGAAACATGTTCGAACGTGTTTCGCGGTACTCCCCTTTCTTTCAAGCATTACATCATCTAGGTTAAGGGCATACCATAGAGCGGAATAGTTGCTGAGTCATCACCCTTATCTTTAAGGGTATCATATTTCGAAACTCGAACACGTTTCTAAGAGCGGTATTGCACAAGCATATATTGCATCATATTTTTTTCTAAAAAATTAGACCGATTTTGCAAAGTCAACATATTTTTCAGGGGACACGTGCACTTGGTTCACCTTGAAACGTGTTTCGCGGTACCCCTCCCCCTTTCTTTCAAGCATTGCGTCATATTTTTTTCTAGGAAGAGTGAAGGGATACATGTGTTAAAAGAGTGTGTGTCGTCGATGCCGAGTATCAAAATGTTTGTCAAGTGCAGTGGATGGGGCTTTCCCCCATCATAGAAGTTATCAAAATGTTATGTTCGGTAACATAATCCCCTGACAATCTGATTGAACTGAGCCATATAAAGGGTTATCGAAACTGTCAGGAATCTTAGAAATCAAACTTCTACCCCCACTGAAAAAAATGTACATCGTATACCGAAGATTGAACGTATGTTCTTCAAAATTTTTAAAAAATTTCTTTGCGTTTCTCAAATATTTTGTAGTCAACGATGGTCCTTCGGGCAAGCTCGCGCATGTTTTCAGATAATTTAAAAAATTTTTTTCAGATTTTACAAATCTCTCTCTCTCTCTCTCTCTCTCTCTCTCTCTTTCAACCCCGTACTTGTATTGAATAAACCATCCGAAGTTCATTATTTTTTATATCAAAATAATATTGAATAAACCATTATTTATATTACTACTTACTATTTTGCTTACTACTTACTACTACTATACATTATTACTATTATTTATTGAATAAACACAAAATTATTTGAAAGGTCTCATTTTTTTTTTTATTTAGAACTATCTTCCTCCTCCTACTATTACAATTCAACTCGTGTAAAACGGCTGGAAATGGATGCGTTGTAGATATATTCTTAATTTATTCGATAAATACTCATCCTAGCGCTTTGATACTTGATATTTATTGTTAAAATAAAAGAAAGAGACGCGAACAGTAGCCGCCGCTGGTTCAAAGGCCTACGTTGTCGCTGTTCTTCGTTACCTTCGAAATTACAGTAATAATATCATCCACTCTCCATACAGCGAGATATTTTTTTACATTAGTGGTAGGGATTCTTCATTATTCTTTGTTTCCTGCGAACAGACAGTTATATATCATGTTATATATACTTTAGTGTATTTCTTTCTTTGAAAAAATTTTATTTACCTTCGAGCGACGATTCTTTGACGAATCCGCAGACGTCCATACCGCGCGGGTTTGGCGGGATTGTATCGGGATCGACTCCGATCGGTACGTTGCCGCAGTTCGCCTCGCAAACGTATCCGCAGGATCTCGACCAGGCGCGATGCTCCTTCATGGGATCGTCGTCCTCTTCCCATCGAGTCAGCTGTATGCCGCATTCAAAACATTCGACGAAATCCTCATCACCCAGATGGAAAAATCCTGCGATGGCGAGTTTTTCAGGCTGAACGATGTGCGAGTAACGCCAGTTGCGGAAACTTTGGAGTCTGTCGCGCTCGAGACGATAATCGGGTGCTGCTGTGGGATTCTGATCGGTTGTTGCTACGGCTGCAGAATCCATCTCTGATTTCGCAATCATTATGAAAACACTATGCGGAAAGTAAAAAGAGTTGTTGTGTTTTTTGGCGTGGAAAAAATTCAAAGTTGCGTTTTATAACTGATACTTTGCATGTTTTTTATAATTGTTAACCCATGCTTGAAATGTTTGCACTTCGCGCAGACAGCAATGGTATGTAGCGTTATTTGTTGGTCGCCAACAGTGAAGTCGACACGGTTCACCGTTGACAATTTCATACACGGGATCACGAACTAGTACATCATATTTCGGACAGTTGAAATCTTCTAAATTTATGGAGTTTATTTTCATTTTCCGAAGGATGTCTCTCTCGAAACATCCTCCTTTGTATGCTACGACGGGATTCGCGTAATCACGCACAAAACTTTGTATAATTTTGAATATATCATTCTGTTGATATTTTTCATAGCCGAAATCTTTAAATGGAATCCCGTGTATGAAGTTGCTGACATACCATGCAGACTTTCTGTCGGCGTCGGATAAACAATGAAAGTTCTTCCCTAAGCGAAATTCAGAGAGTTCGAACGAGCCGTCGTGACAAACATCGATAATGGCCAATTCTTTGCATATAAAATTTTTTTCTACAATGAATCCGTCCATGTCAATGATTTGAGTGATTCGATCCATCTACATAAAGAAAGTTTTTTTATCAAATTTTCAATCACTTACTAATTTTTTATACTCACCGTTGAAGAAAAGGATGGGATGATAAAAAACACACGATGTAACTCCGTATAGCGACCGTGATTTTCAACGTTTGTTATGATATAACTTCGTACAACGACTGTGACGAGCAATTTATAATGAATACCCCTACCACTAATTCAAAAATCTATGGGGAGGGGATGATATTATTACTGTATTTTTTCTTTTTAATAAATATGAGTTTAATTGTATGAGTGGGGGGAGGAGGATTGTTTTTAAATAAAAACAAATATCTTTCTCGTAATTTTTTATTTGATAAAGTATATATTTTTATCTGCATAAGCGGTTTAAGTAATTTTTTCGAACAATGTTTGTCAATTCATGCTGCAACCAAAGTATACGTGGACACGCTTAACGCGAAGCTTGAATCCGTGATCGTGAAAAAAACTGGTCAAAGAACTGAAAACCGCTAAAGAGACGATAAAGTCTGAACTATTAGCTAAACAGGATGAAAAACTGATCGAAGACCTGAAAACCGTTAAAGAAACGATAAAGTCTGAAATACTGGCAAGAAACGTGTCGACGGTCCTTGAGGGAAATCCATGGATAGCAATCGTCATATTGCATACTATACATGCGCTATACCTGTACCTGTACCTGTCTGTAGCTGCTCATGTACCTGTCTATACCTGTCTGTAGCTGTTCCTGTACCTATCTGTAGCTGTTCCTGTAATTGTCTATACCTGTCTGTAGCTGTTCCTGTACCTGTCTATACCAGTCTGTAGCTGTTCCTGTACCTGTTCCTGTACCTGTCTGTACCTGTCTGTAGCTGTTCCTGTACCTGTCCATACCTGTCTGTAGCTGTACCTGTACCTGTTCCTGTACCTGTCTGTACCTGTCTGTAGCTGTTCCTGTACCTGTCCATACCTGTCTGTAGCTGTTCATGTACCTGTCTGTAGCTGTCTGTAGCTGTACCTGTACCTGTTCCTATACCTGTCTGTACCTGTACCTGTACCTGTTCCTGTACCTGGCTGTACGTGTCTATAGCTGTACCTGTACCTGTACCCTATACCTGTATTATCGATATTAAGTAGCATTCATCGAGTCATATCAAGTTACCATAAAATCATCAACCTTGAGGCGGTTCCCCCTATCTTTATCTTTTCAAATGCATGTAGGATCGTGTCCGAACGGAAACACGTTCGAACTTCGCTCAACACGTGTGGTCCGCAACCGCTTGTGGTGACGTCACTTCCCGCGAGTTGATGTGAAAGTCACATACCCCCCAGAAATAAAAAAGAAACTAAAAAGAAAGAAGGGGGGTATGTGACTTTCACATCAACTCGCGGGAAGTGACGTCACCACAAGCGGTTGCGGACCACACGTGTTGAGCGAAGTTCGAACGTGTTTCCGTTCGGACACGATCCTACATGCATTTGAAAAGATAAAGATAAGGGGAACCGCCTCAAGGTTGATGATTTTATGGTAACTTGATATGACTCGATGAATGCTACTTAATATCGATAATACAGGTATAGGGTACAGGTACAGGTACAGCTATAGACACGTACAGCCAGGTACAGGAACAGGTACAGGTACAGGTACAGACAGGTATAGGAACAGGTACAGGTACAGCTACAGACAGCTACAGACAGGTACATGAACAGCTACAGACAGGTATGGACAGGTACAGGAACAGCTACAGACAGGTACAGACAGGTACAGGAACAGGTACAGGTACAGCTACAGACAGGTATGGACAGGTACAGGAACAGCTACAGACAGGTACAGACAGGTACAGGAACAGGTACAGGAACAGCTACAGACTGGTATAGACAGGTACAGGAACAGCTACAGACAGGTATAGACAATTACAGGAACAGCTACAGATAGGTACAGGAACAGCTACAGACAGGTATAGACAGGTACATGAGCAGCTACAGACAGGTACAGGTACAGGTATAGCGCATGTATAGTATGCAATATGACGATTGCTATCCATGGATTTCCCTCAAGGACCGTCGACACGTTTCTTGCCAGTATTTCAGACTTTATCGTTTCTTTAACGGTTTTCAGGTCTTCGATCAGTTTTTCATCCTGTTTAGCTAATAGTTCAGACTTTATCGTCTCTTTAGCGGTTTTCAGTTCTTTGACCAGTTTTTTTCACGATCACGGATTCAAGCTTCGCGTTAAGCGTGTCCACGTATACTTTGGTTGCAGCATGAATTGACAAACATTGTTCGAAAAAATTACTTAAACCGCTTATGCAGATAAAAATATATACTTTATCAAATAAAAAATTACGAGAAAGATATTTGTTTTTATTTAAAAACAATCCTCCTCCCCCCACTCATACAATTAAACTCATATTTATTAAAAAGAAAAAATACAGTAATAATATCATCCCCTCCCCATAGATTTTTGAATTAGTGGTAGGGGTATTCATTATAAATTGCTCGTCACAGTCGTTGTACGAAGTTATATCATAACAAACGTTGAAAATCACGGTCGCTATACGGAGTTACATCGTGTGTTTTTTATCATCCCATCCTTTTCTTCAACGGTGAGTATAAAAAATTAGTAAGTGATTGAAAATTTGATAAAAAAACTTTCTTTATGTAGATGGATCGAATCACTCAAATCATTGACATGGACGGATTCATTGTAGAAAAAAATTTTATATGCAAAGAATTGGCCATTATCGATGTTTGTCACGACGGCTCGTTCGAACTCTCTGAATTTCGCTTAGGGAAGAACTTTCATTGTTTATCCGACGCCGACAGAAAGTCTGCATGGTATGTCAGCAACTTCATACACGGGATTCCATTTAAAGATTTCGGCTATGAAAAATATCAACAGAATGATATATTCAAAATTATACAAAGTTTTGTGCGTGATTACGCGAATCCCGTCGTAGCATACAAAGGAGGATGTTTCGAGAGAGACATCCTTCGGAAAATGAAAATAAACTCCATAAATTTAGAAGATTTCAACTGTCCGAAATATGATGTACTAGTTCGTGATCCCGTGTATGAAATTGTCAACGGTGAACCGTGTCGACTTCACTGTTGGCGACCAACAAATAACGCTACATACCATTGCTGTCTGCGCGAAGTGCAAACATTTCAAGCATGGGTTAACAATTATAAAAAACATGCAAAGTATCAGTTATAAAACGCAACTTTGAATTTTTTCCACGCCAAAAAACACAACAACTCTTTTTACTTTCCGCATAGTGTTTTCATAATGATTGCGAAATCAGAGATGGATTCTGCAGCCGTAGCAACAACCGATCAGAATCCCACAGCAGCACCCGATTATCGTCTCGAGCGCGACAGACTCCAAAGTTTCCGCAACTGGCGTTACTCGCACATCGTTCAGCCTGAAAAACTCGCCATCGCAGGATTTTTCCATCTGGGTGATGAGGATTTCGTCGAATGTTTTGAATGCGGCATACAGCTGACTCGATGGGAAGAGGACGACGATCCCATGAAGGAGCATCGCGCCTGGTCGAGATCCTGCGGATACGTTTGCGAGGCGAACTGCGGCAACGTACCGATCGGAGTCGATCCCGATACAATCCCGCCAAACCCGCGCGGTATGGACGTCTGCGGATTCGTCAAAGAATCGTCGCTCGAAGGTAAATAAAATTTTTTCAAAGAAAGAAATACACTAAAGTATATATAACATGATATATAACTGTCTGTTCGCAGGAAACAAAGAATAATGAAGAATCCCTACCACTAATGTAAAAAAATATCTCGCTGTATGGAGAGTGGATGATATTATTACTGTAATTTCGAAGGTAACGAAGAACAGCGACAACGTAGGCCTTTGAACCAGCGGCGGCTACTGTTCGCGTCTCTTTCTTTTATTTTAACAATAAATATCAAGTATCAAAGCGCTAGGATGAGTATTTATCGAATAAATTAAGAATATATCTACAACGCATCCATTTCCAGCCGTTTTACACGAGTTGAATTGTAATAGTAGGAGGAGGAAGATAGTTCTAAATAAAAAAAAAAATGAGACCTTTCAAATAATTTTGTGTTTATTCAATAAATAATAGTAATAATGTATAGTAGTAGTAAGTAGTAAGCAAAATAGTAAGTAGTAATATAAATAATGGTTTATTCAATATTATTTTGATATAAAAAATAATGAACTTCGGATGGTTTATTCAATACAAGTACGGGGTTGAAAGAGAGAGAGAGAGAGAGAGAGAGAGAGAGATTTGTAAAATCTGAAAAAAATTTTTTAAATTATCTGAAAACATGCGCGAGCTTGCCCGAAGGACCATCGTTGACTACAAAATATTTGAGAAACGCAAAGAAATTTTTTTAAAATTTTGAAGAACATACGTTCAATCTTCGGTATACGATGTACATTTTTTTCAGTGGGGGTAGAAGTTTGATTTCTAAGATTCCTGACAGTTTCGATAACCCTTTATATGGCTCAGTTCAATCAGATTGTCAGGGGATTATGTTACCGAACATAACATTTTGATAACTTCTATGATGGGGGAAAGCCCCATCCACTGCACTTGACAAACATTTTGATACTCGGCATCGACGACACACACTCTTTTAAAACATGTATCCCTTCACTCTTCCTAGAAAAAAATATGACGCAATGCTTGAAAGAAAGGGGGAGGGGTACCGCGAAACACGTTTCAAGGTGAACCAAGTGCACGTGTCCCCTGAAAAATATGTTGACTTTGCAAAATCGGTCTAATTTTTTAGAAAAAAATATGATGCAATATATGCTTGTGCAATACCGCTCTTAGAAACGTGTTCGAGTTTCGAAATATGATACCCTTAAAGATAAGGGTGATGACTCAGCAACTATTCCGCTCTATGGTATGCCCTTAACCTAGATGATGTAATGCTTGAAAGAAAGGGGAGTACCGCGAAACACGTTCGAACATGTTTCGAAATATGATACCCCTTACAGATAAGGGGTATGATGACTCAGCAACTATTCCACTCTAAGGTATGCCTTGATCTAGATGACGCAAGAAAGAAGGGGGTATCGCGAAACATGAAACCAAGTCCCCTGAAAATATGCTGACTTTGCAAAAAATATGTTCGGTCTATTGCCGGAGGATTTTATGAACATGAGATACGCGCGGTAAAATATTCTGACATATACTTAGTTGAAAAAATATTACGCAGAAAAGGAAATAAAGTATATGTAAAATGGCTGGGAATGGACGCATCACATAATTCGTGGATAGCTAAAACGAATATACTTTAATTATATTTTTTCTATTCGTATTTTAATTATGATAATTAATTTTTTCTAAACGACTATACTTTATATTGCGATAATTCTGCTTCAATTTCATTTTTCTGTAGGAATTGTATGTAATGTTGTAATAAAAAAAAATACAAAAGAGATATTCTCAAATAATTTTATTTTAATGAAGAGTAAAAAATGCGAGCGACGTGTGCAAAGCTTTCGTGTCAGCATTGAAGAAGGACGGTAGCCCCCGAACAACTTGCAGACTGACTATTTAACATGTATAAGATAGACAGTACATTATAATCCACATTCGTCTTTACCGCGTGGTAGTGGCTGAATCGTTTCGGAGTCCATCCCAATCGGTACATTGCCACAACTTTTTCCGCGAATGAATTGACATTTTCTCGACCATTTTTTATGTCCTATCACCGGATCATCTTCTGTTTCCCATTCATGCAGTTGTAAGCCACACTCGAAACACTTCACCCAATCCTCCAAATCTATGTAGAAAAACCCTGCTGCGGCAAGATCTTTAGGATTGACAATATCATTATATCCCCAGTTGTCAAAACTCTGAAGTCTCTCATATTCAAAACGATAATCATGCGGTTGGTCTGGTAGGGATATTTTCCGAGCGAAGGACATCATATAATAAATATAGTCCGTAATTCATATAATATGTTTATTGAGCCATTCGCGAAATGTTATAACTTTGCTTAAACTACAATGATTGTGCTTCGATGAGTAACAGTGAAGCTGACATATATGATTATTAGTAACATTATATCCAGGATAATTTATTAATTCTTCATATTTTGGACAACCAAATACTTCTAAATTTACCGATTGTATTCCTAAATGTTGCAATAGTTGTTTTTCAAACGATCCTCCTTTGTAAGCAACTAAAGGATTCTCATAATTAGAAACAAAATTTTTTATCACATCATATATATCTGCTTGTCTGTATTTTTCATGTCCAAAATCCTTGAATGGAATTCCGTGTATGTAATTTCTAATGTAAGTAACAGTTCTTCTGTCTGCGTATGACAAATCGGAAAAATCTATGTTCAGTTTAAAATCGGCTTTTTCAAATGAACCATCATGCATATTTATTATTGCCAACTCTTCGCATAGAAATTTTTTGCCAACCATGAATCCGTCCAAGTCCAGGATTTGCATAATTTGATTCATCTAAATAAAAAAATAAAAAAAGTTTAAAAAAAAACAACGTTTCAATTATCTTGCTACCGCACGGTTGTTAACAAAATATTCCTTTCAACTTTGATTTGATATCATTCGTTAAATTTCCAGTTCTCAAAAATATAATTACACTTTGCATCCAACGATGCGATGTTCGCCCGTTTCGATGATGTTCAATATCGCGGACGGGGAATTGATCACCGGCCATCGCGCCACAACTTGACTAAATCTTTTCGTGTAAGTGAAACATACACGACTCGTTGTGTCGTTTCGCATTAAACGTACCACCAATGTTTTCAGCTCGATGGAGAAATGATCGCTCAAGTATGAATTTATAACGTGAGGCCAAGCTAAATTTTCAACGTTGGTGCTGTCATTTCATCTTTTTTCCTCGATACGTTCATTCCACAAGTCTAACGGACAGTATGCGAAAACCGTCACGTATGGAACAATGAATGATCTTACATGAAACAACACCAAAGAGAATAACTTTTACCACGATAAAACGCTTGCAACGATGGAACGTTTGCGAAGACTACAATTCACATTCCATCGTGTCCTATTTATTCGTTGCTACCCTTAAAGATAAGGGTGATGACTCAGCAGCTCTGCCCTTGGCCTAAATGACGTAAGAAAGAATGGGGGCGGTGCCTAACAGCTTTGCCCTTGGCCTAGATGATGTAATGCTTGTGCAATACCAAAGGAGTATAATCTTTTAGAGGGATTGTCCCCCTCCCCGCGAAAAAATATGATGTAATATATGCTTGCGCAATACCGCCCTGCGGTACCACCCCTTAAGTGATGACTCAGCAGCTCTGTCCTTGGCCTAGATGACGTAAGAAAGAAGGGGGCGGTGCCTAACAGCTTTGCCCTTGGCCTAGATGACGTAACGCTTGTGCAATACCAAAGGAGTATCACCTTTCAGAGGGATTGTCCCCCCTCCACGCGAAAAAATTTTAAGTGATGACTCAGCAGCTCTGTCCTTGGCCTAGATGACGTAAGAAAGAAGGGGGCGGTGCCTAACAGCTTTGTCCTTGGCCTAGATGACGTAATGCTTGTGCAATACCATTAAGTGATGACTCAGCAGCTCTGTCCTTGGCCTAGATGACGTCAGAAAGAAGGGGGCGGTGCCTAACAGCTTTGTCCTTGGCCTAGATGACGTAATGCTTGTGCAATACCATTAAGTGATGACTCAGCAGCTCTGTCCTTGGCCTAGATGACGTCAGAAAGAAGGGGGCGGTGCCTAACAGCTTTGTCCTTGGCCTAGATGACGTAATGCTTGTGCAATACCATTAAGTGATGACTCAGAAACTCTGTCCTTGGCCTAGATGACGTCAGAAAGAAGGGGGCGGTGCCTAACAGCTTTGTCCTTGGCCTAGATGACGTAATGCTTGTGCAATGCGGTACCGCTCTCCCGTGAATTGGAAAATTCCTCAGAACCGCCTGAATTTGGAAGTGATCCAGAACCCGCCTATATATCCTACTCTTGTTGATACGTATCGTACGTACGCGAATATCCGTTTTCAGTTATGCGTACTTATTAAAACGAAAAATGGATCGCATATAAATGTAGAATAATTTTATTAATATATTATACTTTACAAATGTATTATATCTGTTAGCGTATATGCCGATAATTATAAAAATGTCGATCCATACGTTGCACGAGTTGTATTCTTTTTTTTCATTTGTTTCGTTGCATACATGTTACGTATCCCTCGACGAACGCGATATCTTTTATATATTCTCCACGTATCTGTTTACGCAGCGCTGCGTGGTAATGATCGATATAATAATTACACTGCAACCGTGGCGAAAAAAAAAATTACGGACGTAACGAGGAAACGTGCTCAACCGTGAATCAACATCATTCGCGCGCGCGCGCGCGCGTTCTCGTGTATTAATGTTTATTATTCTCATCTCTATGTTACGCGACACACATATCGTGTGTGTATACGGCGTGCAATTATACCGAATCGAGAGATCTTTCGCGATGTCTTTTTCCTCGCGAATAGTACGCGTAACGTACGATTCAACATCGTCGCATCGAATATATTCGAACTCGCGTTTCGCGTTCGATAATTTCGAATCACAAAATTCTGTGAACATAGATCGGTAACCTCTCTCTCCCTCTCTCTATATGCATGCATGTATGCATGTATGTATGCATGTGTGTATGTATGTATGTATGTATGTCGCGTATCAAGTGGTAAATTGATAAACGATCTATACGATACGTGTATATACGACGACCCATTGGCGCGTACAACATCTAAATCTTCCAGCTTTTAATTGAAAAACATTTTTCAAGTGTTCGGTTTTCGGTATTCTCAAAGAATCTGAGCTATCCTGGTCGAAAAGTAATAGCAACAACGAGGAATTGTACATGATAATAATATATTTCTCGATCTACATACACACATATATATATGTATATATATATACAGGGTGTCCCAAGACCCCTTCGACTCCGGGAAATGGGAGGTTCCTTAGGTCATTTGAAGCAACATTTTCCTTTGCACCAATGTCAGCCGGGGCTTTGTTTAGGAGTTATTAACGAAAAACACGGACCAATCAGAGCGCGACCTAGACGCGCGATGGCACGTTCAGCCCGGCGCGCCGGGAGACGAGCGTGGTGTAACGCCGCGATGCCGTAACGAACAAGAGTTTCTCGAGATTATGTGAATCCTCCCCGATTTAGATGAGCTTTGGATATGTTGTCAAGACCATGATTCTGAACAACATTTCCCTTTACAGTTTTTGTCGGCCGGCTTTAGTTTACGCGATAAATGTAAAAACTTGTAATTGTAAATCGATCGATTGTACTATCTTCTACCCGATTTGGATGAGCTTTGGATATATTGTCAAGACCATGATTCTGAACAACATTTCCCTTTACAGTTTTTGTCGGCCGGCTTTAGTTTACGCGATAAATGTAAAAACTTTTAATTGTAAATCGATCGATTGTACTATATTTTACCCGATTTGGATGAGCTTTGGATATGTTGTCAAGACCACGATTCTGAACAACATTACCCTTTACAGTTTTTGTCGGTCGGAAGAACTTTACTTGTCAATTCATATGGGTGGATCTTTTTACCCGACTTACGGCAACGTTACCCGAACGAGAGAAGAAGCAGAAACTGATTGTACTGAAAACTCACTTATTCAGCCGTAAATCCATTTGCTGCTTCGAAATGTGTGTCACTGGAACACTCGGTGACGAACTGTACAGATGTCTTCAGGTATACGACAGTACCGAAAGCTAAGGGACGTACGGCCAGGTCGACGAACTGCACAGCCGGTGGTAGAAGGCCTAAGGGATGCGCGGTTAAGTCGACGATCCAGAATTTCACTTTCACTTTCGAATCGATGAGAGTGGATCCACGCGCAGGATCTCGTTCTCCAACCGAAGCTGAGATGGACGCGTTCGAAGAATACGCGGCCATCAACAAAGGGTATTTCGATTCGTCGGAGGACGACGTGATGAAGTAAGATTGGAATTTATTCTGCGCGGCTCACCGTCTCACCGGCCAGAAGTGGTCGAAGCCACCGCAACAATATAAACAATTAACGACCCCCATCTCATCGAGGCGCCATAAAACTATCAAACGTTGCCCGGTCCGCGGCTATAAAATGGTTGGGGAGCACTGCTGTTAAGCACAAGTGAAAGCTTTTGGATTCGAAGAATTGCAAGCTCGCATTTTCACCACTGGTCTAGCGAAACCTTAGAATAAAGCTGTGCAGCCCAATATTGCACCAAAACAGAGTGGATCCACGCGCAGGATCTCGTTCTCCAACCGAAGCAGAGATGGACGCGTTCGAAGAATACGCGATCATCCACAAAGGGTATTTCGATTCGTCGGTTACCGACGTGATAAAGAAAAGTTGGAATTTGTTCTGCGAGGCTCACCGTCCCACTGGCGAGACGGGACCGAAGCCTCCGCAAAAATATAAACAATTAACGTCTCGCCCCTCATCGGGGCGCGGTAAAATTATCAAACGTTGACCGGTTCGCGACTATAAAAAGTTTGGGGAGCCTGCTGTCAAGCACAAATGGGAGCTTTTGGATTCGAAAAATTGCAAGCTCTTAATATCACCATAGGTTTGCGAACCCTGAAAATTAAGCTGTGGAGCTCAATATTGCACCAACACAGAGTGGAACCACGCGCACGATAGCGTTCTCCTATAGAAACAGAGATGGACCCGTTCGAAGAATACGCGACCATCAACAAAGTGTATTTCGATTCGTCGGTTGACGACGTCATAAAGAAAAGTTGGAATTTATTCTGTGAGGCTCACCGTCCCTCTGGCGAGACGGGGCCGAAGCCTCCGCAAAAATATAAACAATTAACGTCTCGCCCCTCATCGGGGCGCGGTAAAATTATCAAACGTTGACCGGTTCGCGACTATAAAAAGTTTGGGGAGCCTGCTGTAAAGCACAAATGGGAGCGTTTGGATTCGAAAAATTGCAAGCTCTTAATATCACCATAGGTCTTGCGAACCCTGAAAATGAAGCTGTGCAGCCCAATATTGCACCAACACAGAGTGGATCCACGCGCAGGATCTCGTTCTCCAACCGAAGCAGAGATGGACGCGTTCGAATAAGACGCGATCATCCACAAAGGGTATTTCGATTCGTCGGTTGACGACGTGATAAAGAAAAGTTGGAATTTGTTCTGCGAGGCTCCGCAACAATATAAACAATTGACGCCCCACCCCCCTCATCGAGGCACCGTAAAATTATCAAACGTTGCCCGATCCGCGGCTATAAAATGGTTGGGGAGTACTGCTGTTAAGCACAAGTGAAAGCTTTTGGATTCGAAGAATTGCAAGCTCGCATTTTCACCACAGGTCTTGCGGAACCTGAGAATAAAGCTGTGCAGCCCAATATTGCACCAACACAGAGTGGATCCTCGCGCAGGATCTCGTTCTCTAACCGAAACAGAGACGGACGCGTTCGAATAATACGCGATCATCGACAAAGGGTATTTCGATTCGTCGGTTGACGACGTGATAAAGAAAAGTTGGAATTTGTTCTGCGAGGCTCACCGTCCCACTGGCGAGACGGGGCCTAAGCCTCCGCAAAAATATAAACAATTAACGTCTCGCCCCTCATCGTGGCGCGGTAAAATTATCAAACGTTGACCGGTTCGCGACTATAAAAAGTTTGGGGAGCCTGCTGTAAAGCACAAATGGGAGCTTTTGGATTCGATGAATTGCAAGCTCTTAATATCACCATAGGTCTTGCGAACCCTGAGAATTAAGCTGTATAACCCAAACTTGCACCAACACAGAGTGGAACCGCGCACAGGGTCTCGTTCTGCAACCGTAGCAGAGATGGACCCGTTCGAAGAATACGCGACCATCCACAAAGGGTATTTCGATTCGTCGGAGCACGACGTGATGAAGTAAAATTGGAATTTATTCTGCGAGGCTCACAGTCTCACCGGCAAGGAGTGGTCGAAGCCACCGTAGCAATATAAACAATTGACGCCCCACCCCCCTCATCGAGGCGCCGTAAAATTATCAAACGTTGCCCGATCCGCGGCTATAAAATGGTTGGGGATCACTGCTGTAAAGCACAAGTTAGAGCTATTTGATTCGAAGAATTCCAAGCTCATATTATCACCACTGGTCTAACGAAATGTGAGAATTAAGCTGTATAACCCAATATTGTACCAACACAGAGTGGAACCACGCGCAGGGTCTCGTTCTGCAACCGTAGCAGAGATGGACCCGTTCGAAGAATACGCGACCATCCACATAGGGTATTTCGATTCGTCGGAGCACGACGTGATGAAGTAAAATTGGAATTTACTCTGCGAGGCTCACCGTCTAACCGGCGAGAAGTGGTCGAAGCCACCGTAACAATATAAACAATTGACGCCCCCCCCCCTCATCGAGGCGGAATAAAATTATCAAACGTTGCCGTGTCCGCGGCTATAAAATGGTTGGGGAGTACTGCTGTTAAGAACAAGTGAAAGCTTTTGGATTCGAAGAATTGCAAGCTCGCATTTTCACCACAGGTCTACCGGAACCTGAGAATAAAGCTGTGCAGCCCAATATTGCACCAACACAGAGTGGAACCACGCGCACGATAGCGTTCTCCTATAGAAACAGAGATGGACCCGTTCGAAGAATACGCGACCATCCACAAAGGGTATTTCGATTCGACGGAGCACGACGTGATGAAGTAAAATTGTAATTTATACTGCGAGGCTCACAGTCTCACCGGCGAGGAGTGGTCGAAGCCACCGTAGCAATATAAACAATTGACGCCCCCCCACCCTCATGGAGGCGCCGTAAAATTATCAAACGTTGCCCTGTCCGCGGCTATAAAATGATTGGGGAGCACTGCTGTAAAGCACAAGTTAGAGCTATTTGATTCGAAGAATTGCATGCTCATATTATCACCAGTGGTCTAACGAAATGTGAAAATTAAGCTGTATAACCCAAACTTTCACCAACACAGAGTGGAACCACGCGCAGGGTCTCGTTCTGCAACCGTAGCTGAGATGGACCCGTTCGAAGAATACGCGATCATCCACAAAGGGCATTTCGATTCGTCGGAGCACGACGTGATGAAGTAAAATTGGAATTTATTCTGCGAGGCTCACCGTCTCACCGGTGAGAAGTGGTCGAAGCCACCGTAACAATATAAACAATTAACGCCCCCCATCTCATCGAGGCGCCATAAAACTATCAAACGTTGCCCGGTCCGCGGCTATAAAATGGTTGGGGAGCACTGCTGTTAAGCACAAATGGGAGCTTTTGGATTCGATGAATTGCGAGCTCTTAATATCACCATAGGTCTTGCGAACCCTGAGAATTAAGCTGTATAACCCAAACTTGCACCAACACAGAGTGGAACCACGCACAGGGTCTCGTTCTGCAACCGTAGCAGAGATGGACCCGTTCGAAGAATACGCGACCATCCACAAAGGGTATTTCGATTCGTCGGAGCACGACGTGATGAAGTAAAATTGGAATTTATTCTGCGAGGCTCTCAGTCTCACCGGCAAGGAGTGGTCGAAGCCACCGTAGCAATATGAACGATTGACGCCCCACCCCCCTCATCGAGGCGCCGTAAAATTATCAAACGTTGCCCGATCCGCGGCTATAAAATGGTTGGGGAGCACTGCTGTAAAGCACAAGTTAGAGCTATTTGATCCGAAGAATTCCAAGCTCATATTATCACCACTGGTCTAACGAAATGTGAGAATTAAGCTGTATAACCCAATATTGCACCAACACAGAGTGTAACCACGCGCAGGGTCTCGTTATGCAACCGTAGCAGAGATGGACCCGTTCGAAGAATACGCGACCATCAACAAAGTGTATTTCGATTCGTCGGTTGACGACGTCATAAAGAAAAGTTGGAATTTATTCTGTGAGGCTCACCGTCCCTCTGGCGAGACGGGGCCGAAGCCTCCGCAAAAATATAAACAATTAACGTCTCGCCCCTCATCGGGGCGCGGTAAAATTATCAAACGTTGACCGGTTCGCGACTATAAAAAGTTTGGGGAGCCTGCTGTAAAGCACAAATGGGAGCGTTTGGATTCGAAAAATTGCAAGCTCTTAATATCACCATAGGTCTTGCGAACCCTGACAATTAAGCTGTGCAGCCCAATATTGCACCAACACAGAGTGGATCCACGCGCAGGATCTCGTTCTCCAACCGAAGCAGAGATGGACGCGTTCGAATAAGACGCGATCATCCACAAAGGGTATTTCCATTCGTCGGTTGACGACGTCATAAAGAAAAGTTGGAATTTGTTCTGCGAGGCTCCGCAACAATATAAACAATTGACGCCCCACCCCCCTCATCGAGGCGCCGTAAAATTATCAAACGTTGCCCGATCCGCGGCTATAAAATGGTTGGGGAGCACTGCTGTAAAGCACAAGTTAGAGCTATTTGATTCGAAGAATTGCAAGCTCATATTATCACCACTGGTCTAACGAAATGTGAGAATTAAGCTGTATAACCCAATATTGCACCAACACAGAGTGGAACCACGCGCAGGATCTCGTTCTGCAACCCTAGCAGAGATGGACCCGTTCGAAGAATACGCGATCATCCACAAAGGGTATTTCGATTCGTCGGAGCACGACGTGATGAAGTAAAATTGGAATTTACTCTGCGAGGCTCACCGTCTAACCGGCCAGAAGTGGTCGAAGCCACCGCAACAATATAAACAATTAACGCCCCCCATCTCATCGAGGCGCCATAAAACTATCAAACGTTGCCCGGTCCGCGGCTATAAAATGGTTGGGGAGCACTGCTGTTAAGCACAAGTGAAAGCTTTTGGATTCGAAGAATTGCAAGCTCGCATTTTCACCACAAGTCTTGCGAACCCTGAGAATTAAGCTGTGGAGCTCAATATTGCACCAACACAGAGTGGAACCACGCGCACGATAGCGTTCTCCTATCGAAACAGAGATGGACCCGTTCGAAGAATACGCGACCATCCACAAAGTGTATTTCGATTCGTCGGAGCACGACGTGATGAAGTAAAATTGGAATTTATTCTGCGCGGCTCACCGTCTCACCGGCCAGAAGTGGTCGAAGCCACCGCAACAATATAAACAATTAATGCCCCCCATCTCATCGAGGCGCCATAAACCTATCAAACGTTGCCCGGTCCGCGGCTATAAAATGGTTGGGGAGCACTGCTGTTAAGCACAAGTGAAAGCTTTTGGATTCGAAGAATTGCAAGCTCGCATTTTCACCACAGGTCTTGCGAAACCTGAGAATAAAGCTGTGCAGCCCAATATTGCACCAACACAGAGTGGATCCTCGCGCAGGATCTCGTTCTCTAACCGAAACAGAGACGGACGCGTTCGAATAATACGCGATCATCGACAAAGGGTATTTCGATTCGTCGGTTGACGACGTGATAAAGAAAAGTTGGAATTTGTTCTGCGAGGCTCACCGTCCCACTGGCGAGACGGGGCCTAAGCCTCCGCAAAAATATAAACAATTAACGTCTCGCCCCTCATCGTGGCGCGGTAAAATTATCAAACGTTGACCGGTTCGCGACTATAAAAAGTTTGGGGAGCCTGCTGTAAAGCACAAATGGGAGCTTTTGGATTCGATGAATTGCAAGCTCTTAATATCACCATAGGTCTTGCGAACCCTGAGAATTAAGCTGTATAACCCAAACTTGCACCAACACAGAGTGGAACCGCGCACAGGGTCTCGTTCTGCAACCGTAGCAGAGATGGACCCGTTCGAAGAATACGCGACCATCCACAAAGGGTATTTCGATTCGTCGGAGCACGACGTGATGAAGTAAAATTGGAATTTATTCTGCGAGGCTCACAGTCTCACCGGCAAGGAGTGGTCGAAGCCACCGTAGCAATATAAACAATTGACGCCCCACCCCCCTCATCGAGGCGCCGTAAAATTATCAAACGTTGCCCGATCCGCGGCTATAAAATGGTTGGGGATCACTGCTGTAAAGCACAAGTTAGAGCTATTTGATTCGAAGAATTCCAAGCTCATATTATCACCACTGGTCTAACGAAATGTGAGAATTAAGCTGTATAACCCAATATTGTACCAACACAGAGAGGAACCACGCGCAGGGTCTCGTTCTGCAACCGTAGCAGAGATGGACCCGTTCGAAGAATACGCGACCATCCACAAAGGGTATTTCGATTCGTCGGAGCACGACGTGATGAAGTAAAATTGGAATTTATTCTGCGAGGCTCTCAGTCTCACCGGCAAGGAGTGGTCGAAGCCACCGTAGCAATATGAACGATTGACGCCCCACCCCCCTCATCGAGGCGCCGTAAAATTATCAAACGTTGCCCGATCCGCGGCTATAAAATGGTTGGGGAGCACTGCTGTAAAGCACAAGTTAGAGCTATTTGATCCGAAGAATTCCAAGCTCATATTATCACCACTGGTCTAACGAAATGTGAGAATTAAGCTGTATAACCCAATATTGCACCAACACAGAGTGTAACCACGCGCAGGGTCTCGTTATGCAACCGTAGCAGAGATGGACCCGTTCGAAGAATACGCGACCATCAACAAAGTGTATTTCGATTCGTCGGTTGACGACGTCATAAAGAAAAGTTGGAATTTATTCTGTGAGGCTCACCGTCCCTCTGGCGAGACGGGGCCGAAGCCTCCGCAAAAATATAAACAATTAACGTCTCGCCCCTCATCGGGGCGCGGTAAAATTATCAAACGTTGACCGGTTCGCGACTATAAAAAGTTTGGGGAGCCTGCTGTAAAGCACAAATGGGAGCGTTTGGATTCGAAAAATTGCAAGCTCTTAATATCACCATAGGTCTTGCGAACCCTGACAATTAAGCTGTGCAGCCCAATATTGCACCAACACAGAGTGGATCCACGCGCAGGATCTCGTTCTCCAACCGAAGCAGAGATGGACGCGTTCGAATAAGACGCGATCATCCACAAAGGGTATTTCCATTCGTCGGTTGACGACGTCATAAAGAAAAGTTGGAATTTGTTCTGCGAGGCTCCGCAACAATATAAACAATTGACGCCCCACCCCCCTCATCGAGGCGCCGTAAAATTATCAAACGTTGCCCGATCCGCGGCTATAAAATGGTTGGGGAGCACTGCTGTAAAGCACAAGTTAGAGCTATTTGATTCGAAGAATTGCAAGCTCATATTATCACCACTGGTCTAACGAAATGTGAGAATTAAGCTGTATAACCCAATATTGCACCAACACAGAGTGGAACCACGCGCAGGATCTCGTTCTGCAACCCTAGCAGAGATGGACCCGTTCGAAGAATACGCGATCATCCACAAAGGGTATTTCGATTCGTCGGAGCACGACGTGATGAAGTAAAATTGGAATTTACTCTGCGAGGCTCACCGTCTAACCGGCCAGAAGTGGTCGAAGCCACCGCAACAATATAAACAATTAACGCCCCCCATCTCATCGAGGCGCCATAAAACTATCAAACGTTGCCCGGTCCGCGGCTATAAAATGGTTGGGGAGCACTGCTGTTAAGCACAAGTGAAAGCTTTTGGATTCGAAGAATTGCAAGCTCGCATTTTCACCACAAGTCTTGCGAACCCTGAGAATTAAGCTGTGGAGCTCAATATTGCACCAACACAGAGTGGAACCACGCGCACGATAGCGTTCTCCTATCGAAACAGAGATGGACCCGTTCGAAGAATACGCGACCATCCACAAAGGGTATTTCGATTCGTCGGAGCACGACGTGATGAAGTAAAATTGGAATTTATTCTGCGCGGCTCACCGTCTCACCGGCCAGAAGTGGTCGAAGCCACCGCAACAATATAAACAATTAATGCCCCCCATCTCATCGAGGCGCCATAAACCTATCAAACGTTGCCCGGTCCGCGGCTATAAAATGGTTGGGGAGCACTGCTGTTAAGCACAAGTGAAAGCTTTTGGATTCGAAGAATTGCAAGCTCGCATTTTCACCACAGGTCTTGCGAAACCTGAGAATAAAGCTGTGCAGCCCAATATTGCACCAACACAGAGTGGATCCTCGCGCAGGATCTCGTTCTCTAACCGAAACAGAGACGGACGCGTTCGAATAATACGCGATCATCGACAAAGGGTATTTCGATTCGTCGGTTGACGACGTGATAAAGAAAAGTTGGAATTTGTTCTGCGAGGCTCACCGTCCCACTGGCGAGACGGGGCCTAAGCCTCCGCAAAAATATAAACAATTAACGTCTCGCCCCTCATCGTGGCGCGGTAAAATTATCAAACGTTGACCGGTTCGCGACTATAAAAAGTTTGGGGAGCCTGCTGTAAAGCACAAATGGGAGCTTTTGGATTCGATGAATTGCAAGCTCTTAATATCACCATAGGTCTTGCGAACCCTGAGAATTAAGCTGTATAACCCAAACTTGCACCAACACAGAGTGGAACCGCGCACAGGGTCTCGTTCTGCAACCGTAGCAGAGATGGACCCGTTCGAAGAATACGCGACCATCCACAAAGGGTATTTCGATTCGTCGGAGCACGACGTGATGAAGTAAAATTGGAATTTATTCTGCGAGGCTCACAGTCTCACCGGCAAGGAGTGGTCGAAGCCACCGTAGCAATATAAACAATTGACGCCCCACCCCCCTCATCGAGGCGCCGTAAAATTATCAAACGTTGCCCGATCCGCGGCTATAAAATGGTTGGGGATCACTGCTGTAAAGCACAAGTTAGAGCTATTTGATTCGAAGAATTCCAAGCTCATATTATCACCACTGGTCTAACGAAATGTGAGAATTAAGCTGTATAACCCAATATTGTACCAACACAGAGAGGAACCACGCGCAGGGTCTCGTTCTGCAACCGTAGCAGAGATGGACCCGTTCGAAGAATACGCGACCATCCACAAAGGGTATTTCGATTCGTCGGAGCACGACGTGATGAAGTAAAATTGGAATTTATTCTGCGAGGCTCACAGTCTCACCGGCAAGGAGTGGTCGAAGCCACCGTAGCAATATAAACAATCGACGCCCCACCCCCCTCATCGAGGCGCCGTAAAATTATCAAACGTTGCCCGATCCGCGGCTATAAAATGGTTGGGGATCACTGCTGTAAAGCACAAGTTAGAGCTATTTGATTCGAAGAATTCCAAGCTCATATTATCACCACTGGTCTAACGAAATGTGAGAATTAAGCTGTATAACCCAATATTGTACCAACACAGAGTGGAACCACGCGCAGGGTCTCGTTCTGCAACCGTAGCAGAGATGGACCCGTTCGAAGAATACGCGACCATCCACAAAGGGTATTTCGATTCGTCGGAGCACGACGTGATGAAGTAAAATTGGAATTTACTCTGCGAGGCTCACCGTCTAACCGGCGAGAAGTGGTCGAAGCCACCGTAACAATATAAACAATTGACGCCCCCCCCCCCTCATCGAGGCGGAATAAAATTATCAAACGTTGCCCTGTCTGCGGCTATAAAATGGTTGGGGAGTACTGCTGTTAAGCACAAGTGAAAGCTTTTGGATTCGAAGAATTGCAAGCTCGCATTTTCACCACAAGTCTTGGGGAACCTGAGAATAAAGCTGTGCAGCCCAATATTGCACCAACACAGAGTGGATCCTCGCGCAGGATCTCGTCCTCTAACCGAAACAGAGATGGACGCGTTCGAATAATACGCGACCATCCACAAAGGGTATTTCGATTCGTCGGAGCACGACGTGATGAAGTAAAATTGGAATTTATTCTGCGAGGCTCACCGTCTCACCGGCGAGAAGTGGTCGAAGCCACCGTAACAATATAAACAATTAACGTCTCGCCCCTCATCGTGGCGCGGTAAAATTATCAAACGTTGACCGGTTCGCGACTATAAAAAGTTTGGGGAGCCTGCTGTAAAGCACAAATGGGACCTTTTGGATTCGAAGAATTGCAAGCTCTTAATATCACCATAGGTCTTGCGAACCCTGAGAATTAAGCTGTGGAGCTCAATATTGCACCAACACAGAGTGGAACCACGCGCACGATAGCGTTCTCCTATCGAAACAGAGATGGACCCGTTCGAAGAATACGCGACCATCCACAAAGGGTATTTCGATTCGTCGGAGCACGACGTGATGAAGTAAAATTGGAATTTATTCTGCGCGGCTCACCGTCTCACCGGCCAGAAGTGGTCGAAGCCACCGCAACAATATAAACAATTAACGCCCCCCATCTCATCGAGGCGCCATAAAACTATCAAACGTTGCCCGGTCCGCGGCTATAAAATGGTTGGGGAGCACTGCTGTTAAGCACAAGTGAAAGCTTTTGGATTCGAAGAATTGCAAGCTCGCATTTTCACCACAGGTCTTGCGAAACCTGAGAATAAAGCTGTGCAGCCCAATATTGCACCAACACAGAGTGGATCCTCGCGCAGGATCTCGTTCTCTAACCGAAACAGAGACGGACGCGTTCGAATAATACGCGATCATCGACAAAGGGTATTTCGATTCGTCGGTTGACGACGTGATAAAGAAAAGTTGGAATTTGTTCTGCGAGGCTCACCGTCCCACTGGCGAGACGGGGCCTAAGCCTCCGCAAAAATATAAACAATTAACGTCTCGCCCCTCATCGTGGCGCGGTAAAATTATCAAACGTTGACCGGTTCGCGACTATAAAAAGTTTGGGGAGCCTGTTGTAAAGCACAAATGGGAGCTTTTGGATTCGATGAATTGCAAGCTCTTAATATCACCATAGGTCTTGCGAACCCTGAGAATTAAGCTGTATAACCAAAACTTGCACCAACACAGAGTGGAACCACGCACCGGGTCTCGTTCTGCAACCGTAGCAGAGATGGACCCGTTCGAAGAATACGCGACCATCCACAAAGGGTATTTCGATTCGTCGGAGCACGACGTGATGAAGTAAAATTGGAATTTATTCTGCGAGGCTCACCGTCTCACCGGCGAGAAGTGGTCGAAGCCACCGTAACAATATAAACAATTGACGCCCCCCCCCCTCATCGATGCGCAATAAAATGATCAAACGTTGCCCTGTCCGCGGCTATAAAATTGTTGGGGACCACTGCTGTTAAGCACAAGTGAAAGCTTTTGGATTCGAAGAATTGCAAGCTCGCATTTTCACCACAGGTCTACCGGAACCTGAGAATAAAGCTGTGCAGCCCAATATTGCACCAACACAGAGTGGATCCACGCGCAGGATCTCGTTCTCTAACCGAAGCTGAGATGGACGCGATCGAAGAATACGCGGCCATCAACAAAGGGTATTTCGATTCGTCGGAGAACGACGTGATGAAGTAAAATTGGAATTTATTCTGAGAGGCTCACCGTCTCACCGGCGAGAAGTGGTCGAAGCCACCGTAACAATATAAACAATTGACGCCCCCCCCCTCATCGAGGCGGAATAAAATTATCAAACGTTGCCCTGTCCGCGGCTATAAAAAGTTTGGGGAGCCTGCTGTAAAGCACAAATGGGAGCTTTTGGATTCGAAAAATTGCAAGCTCTTAATATCACCATAGGTCTTGCGAACCCTGAAAATTAAGCTGTGGAGCCCAATATTGCACCAACACAGAGTGGAACCACGCGCACGATAGCGTTCTCCTATCGAAACAGAGATGGACCCGTTCAAAGAATACGCGACCATCCACAAAGGGTATTTCCATTCGTCGGAGCACGACGTGATGAAGTAAAATTGGAATTTATTCTGCGAGGCTCACCGTCTCACCGGCGAGAAGTGGTCGAAGCCACCGTAACAATATAAACAATTGACGCCCCCCCCCCCCTCATCGAGGCGCAATAAAATTATCAAACGTTGCCCTGTCCGCGGCTATAAAATGGTTGGGGAGTACTGCTGTTAAGCACAAGTGAAAGCTTTTGGATTCGAAGAATTCCAAGCTCATATTATCACCACTGGTCTAACGAAATGTGAGAATAAAGCTGTGCAGCCCAATATTGCACCAACACAGAGTGGATCCTCGCGCAGGATCTCGTCCTCTAACCGAAACAGAGATGGACGCGTTCGAATAATACGCGATCATCCACAAAGGGTATTTCGATTCGTCGGAGCACGACGTGATGAAGTAAAATTGGAATTTATTCTGCGAGGCTCACCGTCTCACCGGCGAGAAGTGGTCGAAGCCACCGTAGCAATATAAACAATTGACGCCCCCCCTACCCTCATCGAGGCGCCGTAAAATTATCAAACGTTGCCCGATCCGCGGCTATAAAATGGTTGGGGAGCACTGCTGTAAAGCACAAGTTAGAGCTATTTGATTCGAAGAATTCCAAGCTCATATTATCACCACTGGTCTAACGAAATGTGAGAATTAAGCTGTATAACCCAATATTGCACCAACACAGAGTGGATCCTCGCGCAGGATCTCGTCCTCTAACCGAAACAGAGATGGACGCGTTCGAATAATACGCGATCATCCACAAAGGGTATTTCGATTCGTCGGAGCACGACGTGATGAAGTAAAATTGGAATTTGTTCTGCGAGGCTCACCGTCCCACTGGCGAGACGGGACCGAAGCCTCCGCAAAAATATAAACAATTAACGTCTCGCCCCTCATCGGGGCGCGGTAAAATTATCAAACGTTGACCGGTTCGCGACTATAAAAAGTTTGGGGAGCCTGCTGTAAAGCACAAATGGGAGCTTTTGGATTCGAAAAATTGCAAGCTCTTAATATCACCATAGGTCTGGCGAACCCTGAAAATTAAGCTGTGGAGCTCAATATTGCACCAACACAGAGTGGAACCACGCGCACGATAGCGTTCTCCTATAGAAACAGAGATGGACCCGTTCGAAGAATACGCGACCATCAACAAAGTGTATTTCGATTCGTCGGTTGACGACGTCATAAAGAAAAGTTGGAATTTATTCTGTGAGGCTCACCGTCCCTCTGGCGAGACGGGGCCGAAGCCTCCGCAAAAATATAAACAATTAACGTCTCGCCCCTCATCGGGGCGCGGTAAAATTATCAAACGTTGACCGGTTCGCGACTATAAAAAGTTTGGGGAGCCTGCTGTAAAGCACAAATGGGAGCGTTTGGATTCGAAAAATTGCAAGCTCTTAATATCACCATAGGTCTTGCGAACCCTGAAAATTAAGCTGTGCAGCCCAATATTGCACCAACACAGAGTGGATCCACGCGCAGGATCTCGTTCTCCAACCGAAGCAGAGATGGACGCGTTCGAATAAGACGCGATCATCCACAAAGGGTATTTCGATTCGTCGGTTGACGACGTGATAAAGAAAAGTTGGAATTTGTTCTGCGAGGCTCCGCAACAATATAAACAATTGACGCCCCACCCCCCTCATCGAGGCGCTGTAAAATTATCAAACGTTGCCCGATCCGCGGCTATAAAATGGTTGGGGAGCACTGCTGTAAAGCACAAGTTAGAGCTATTTGATTCGAAGAATTGCAAGCTCATATTATCACCACTGGTCTAACGAAATGTGAGAATTAAGCTGTATAACCCAATATTGCACCAACACAGAGTGGAACCACGCGCAGGATCTCGTTCTGCAACCCCAGCAGAGATGGACCCGTTCGAAGAATACGCGATCATCCACAAAGGGTATTTCGATTCGTCGGAGCACGACGTGATGAAGTAAAATTGGAATTTACTCTGCGAGGCTCACCGTCTAACCGGCCAGAAGTGGTCGAAGCCACCGCAACAATATAAACAATTAACGCCCCCCATCTCATCGAGGCGCCATAAAACTATCAAACGTTGCCCGGTCCGCGGCTATAAAATGGTTGGCGAGCACTGCTGTTAAGCACAAGTGAAAGCTTTCGGATTCGAAGAATTGCAAGCTCGCATTTTCACCACAAGTCTTGCGGAACCTGAGAATAAAGCTGTGCAGCCCAATATTGCACCAACACAGAGTGGATCCTCGCGCAGGATCTCGTCCTCTAACCGAAACAGAGATGGACGCGTTCGAATTATACGCGATCATCCACAAAGGGTATTTCGATTCGTAGGAGCACGACGTGATGAAGTAAAATTGGAATTTATTCTGCGAGGCTCACCGTCTCACCGGCGAGAAGTGGTCGAAGCCACCGTAGCAATATAAAGAATTGACGCCCCCCCTCCCCTCAACGAGGCGCCGTAAAATTATCAAACGTTGCCCTGTCCGCGGCTATAAAATGGTTGGGGAGCACTGCTGTTAAGCACAAGTGAAAGCTTTTGGATTCGAAGAATTGCAAGCTCGAATTTTCACCACAGGTCTACCGGAACCTGAGAATAAAGCTGTGCAGCCCAATATTGCACCAACACAGAGTGGAACCACGCGCACGATAGCGTTCTCCTATAGAAACAGAGATGGACCCGTTCGAAGAATACGCGACCATCCACAAAGGGTATTTCGATTCGACGGAGCACGACGTGATGAAGTAAAATTGTAATTTATACTGCGAGGCTCACAGTCTCACCGGCGAGGAGTGGTCGAAGCCACCGTAGCAATATAAACAATTGACGCCCCCCACCCTCATCGAGGCGCCGTAAAATTATCAAACGTTGCCCTGTCCGCGGCTATAAAATGATTGGGGAGCACTGCTGTAAAGCACAAGTTAGAGCTATTTGATTCGAAGAATTGCAAGCTCATATTATCACCACTGGTCTAACGAAATGTGAGAATTAAGCTGTATAACCCAAACTTTCACCAACACAGAGTGGAACCACGCGCAGGGTCTCGTTCTGCAACCGTAGCAGAGATGGACGCGTTCGAATAATACGCGATCATCCACAAAGGGCATTTCGATTCGTCGGAGCACGACGTGATGAAGTAAAATTGGAATTTATTCTGCGAGGCTCACCGTCTCACCGGCGAGAAGTGGTCGAAGCCACCGTAACAATATAAACAATTGACGCACCCCCCCCCTCATCGATGCGCAATAAAATTATCAAACGTTGCCCTGTCCGCGGCTTTAAAACGGTTGGGGAGTACTGCTATTATGCACAAGTGAAAGCTTTTGGATTCGAAGAATTGCAAGCTCGCATTTTCACCACAGGTCTTGCGAAACCTGAGAATAAAGCTGTGCAGCCCAATATTGCACCAACACAGAGTGGATCCTCGCGCAGGATCTCGTTCTCTAACCGAAACAGAGACGGACGCGTTCGAATAATACGCGATCATCGACAAAGGGTATTTCGATTCGTCGGTTGACGACGTGATAAAGAAAAGTTGGAATTTGTTCTGCGAGGCTCACCGTCCCACTGGCGAGACGGGGCCTAACCCTCCGCAAAAATATAAACAATTAACGTCTCGCCCCTCATCGTGGTGCGGTAAAATTATCAAACGTTGACCGGTTCGCGACTATAAAAATTTTGGGGAGCCTGCTGTAAAGCACAAATGGGAGCTTTTGGATTCGATGAATTGGAAGCTCTTAATATCACCATAGGTCTTGCGAACCCTGAGAATTAAGCTGTATAACCAAAACTTGCACCAACACAGAGTGGAACCACGCACCGGGTCTCGTTCTGCAACCGTAGCAGAGATGGACCCGTTCGAAGAATACGCGACCATCCACAAAGGGTATTTCGATTCGTCGGAGCACGACGTGATGAAGTAAAATTGGAATTTATTCTGCGAGGCTCACAGTCTCACCGGCAAGGAGTGGTCGAAGCCACCGTAGCAATATAAACAATTGACGCCCCACCCCCCTCATCGAGGCGCCGTAAAATTATCAAACGTTGCCCGATCCGCGGCTATAAAATGGTTGGGGAGCACTGCTGTAAAGCACAAGTTAGAGCTATTTGATTCGAAGAATTCCAAGCTCATATTATCACCACTGGTCTAACGAAATGTGAGAATTAAGCTGTATAACCCAATATTGTACCAACACAGAGTGGAACCACGCGCAGGGTCTCGTTCTGCAACCGTAGCAGAGATGAACCCGTTCGAAGAATACGCGACCATCAACAAAGTGTATTTCGATTCGTCGGTTGACGACGTCATAAAGAAAAGTTGGAATTTATTCTGTGAGGCTCACCGTCCCTCTGGCGAAAAGTGGTCGAAGTCACCGTAACAAGATAAACAATTAACGTCTCGCCCCTCATCGTAGCGCGGTAATATTATCAAACGTTGACCGGTTCGCGACTATAAAAAGTTTGGGGAGCCTGCTGTAAAGCACAAATGGGAGCGTTTGGATTCGAAAAATTGCAAGCTCTTAATATCACCATAGGTCTTGCGAACCCTGACAATTAAGCTGTGCAGCCCAATATTGCACCAACACAGAGTGGATCCACGCGCAGGATCTCGTTCTCCAACCGAAGCAGAGATGGACGCGTTCGAATAAGACGCGATCATCCACAAAGGGTATTTCCATTCGTCGGTTGACGACGTCATAAAGAAAAGTTGGAATTTGTTCTGCGAGGCTCCGCAACAATATAAACAATTGACGCCCCACCCCCCTCATCGAGGCGCCGTAAAATTATCAAACGTTGCCCGATCCGCGGCTATAAAATGGTTGGGGAGCACTGCTGTAAAGCACAAGTTAGAGCTATTTGATTCGAAGAATTGCAAGCTCATATTATCACCACTGGTCTAACGAAATGTGAGAATTAAGCTGTATAACCCAATATTGCACCAACACAGAGTGGAACCACGCGCAGGATCTCGTTCTGCAACCCTAGCAGAGATGGACCCGTTCGAAGAATACGCGATCATCCACAAAGGGTATTTCGATTCGTCGGAGCACGACGTGATGAAGTAAAATTGGAATTTACTCTGCGAGGCTCACCGTCTAACCGGCCAGAAGTGGTCGAAGCCACCGCAACAATATAAACAATTAACGCCCCCCATCTCATCGAGGCGCCATAAAACTATCAAACGTTGCCCGGTCCGCGGCTATAAAATGGTTGGGGAGCACTGCTGTTAAGCACAAGTGAAAGCTTTTGGATTCGAAGAATTGCAAGCTCGCATTTTCACCACAAGTCTTGCGAACCCTGAGAATTAAGCTGTGGAGCTCAATATTGCACCAACACAGAGTGGAACCACGCGCACGATAGCGTTCTCCTATCGAAACAGAGATGGACCCGTTCGAAGAATACGCGACCATCCACAAAGGGTATTTCGATTCGTCGGAGCACGACGTGATGAAGTAAAATTGGAATTTATTCTGCGCGGCTCACCGTCTCACCGGCCAGAAGTGGTCGAAGCCACCGCAACAATATAAACAATTAATGCCCCCCATCTCATCGAGGCGCCATAAACCTATCAAACGTTGCCCGGTCCGCGGCTATAAAATGGTTGGGGAGCACTGCTGTCAAGCACAAGTGAAAGCTTTTGGATTCGAAGAATTGCAAGCTCGCATTTTCACCACAGGTCTTGCGAAACCTGAGAATAAAGCTGTGCAGCCCAATATTGCACCAACACAGAGTGGATCCTCGCGCAGGATCTCGTTCTCTAACCGAAACAGAGACGGACGCGTTCGAATAATACGCGATCATCGACAAAGGGTATTTCGATTCGTCGGTTGACGACGTGATAAAGAAAAGTTGGAATTTGTTCTGCGAGGCTCACCGTCCCACTGGCGAGACGGGGCCTAAGCCTCCGCAAAAATATAAACAATTAACGTCTCGCCCCTCATCGTGGCGCGGTAAAATTATCAAACGTTGACCGGTTCGCGACTATAAAAAGTTTGGGGAGCCTGCTGTAAAGCACAAATGGGAGCTTTTGGATTCGATGAATTGCAAGCTCTTAATATCACCATAGGTCTTGCGAACCCTGAGAATTAAGCTGTATAACCCAAACTTGCACCAACACAGAGTGGAACCGCGCACAGGGTCTCGTTCTGCAACCGTAGCAGAGATGGACCCGTTCGAAGAATACGCGACCATCCACAAAGGGTATTTCGATTCGTCGGAGCACGACGTGATGAAGTAAAATTGGAATTTATTCTGCGAGGCTCACAGTCTCACCGGCAAGGAGTGGTCGAAGCCACCGTAGCAATATAAACAATTGACGCCCCACCCCCCTCATCGAGGCGCCGTAAAATTATCAAACGTTGCCCGATCCGCGGCTATAAAATGGTTGGGGAGCACTGCTGTAAAGCACAAGTTAGAGCTATTTGATTCGAAGAATTCCAAGCTCATATTATCACCACTGGTCTAACGAAATGTGAGAATTAAGCTGTATAACCCAATATTGTACCAACACAGAGTGGAACCACGCGCAGGGTCTCGTTCTGCAACCGTAGCAGAGATGAACCCGTTCGAAGAATACGCGACCATCAACAAAGTGTATTTCGATTCGTCGGTTGACGACGTCATAAAGAAAAGTTGGAATTTATTCTGTGAGGCTCACCGTCCCTCTGGCGAGACGGGGCCGAAGCCTCCGCAAAAATATAAACAATTAACGTCTCGCCCCTCATCGGGGCGCGGTAAAATTATCAAACGTTGACCGGTTCGCGACTATAAAAAGTTTGGGGAGCCTGCTGTAAAGCACAAATGGGAGCGTTTGGATTCGAAAAATTGCAAGCTCTTAATATCACCATAGGTCTTGCGAACCCTGACAATTAAGCTGTGCAGCCCAATATTGCACCAACACAGAGTGGATCCACGCGCAGGATCTCGTTCTCCAACCGAAGCAGAGATGGACGCGTTCGAATAAGACGCGATCATCCACAAAGGGTATTTCCATTCGTCGGTTGACGACGTCATAAAGAAAAGTTGGAATTTGTTCTGCGAGGCTCCGCAACAATATAAACAATTGACGCCCCACCCCCCTCATCGAGGCGCCGTAAAATTATCAAACGTTGCCCGATCCGCGGCTATAAAATGGTTGGGGAGCACTGCTGTAAAGCACAAGTTAGAGCTATTTGATTCGAAGAATTGCAAGCTCATATTATCACCACTGGTCTAACGAAATGTGAGAATTAAGCTGTATAACCCAATATTGCACCAACACAGAGTGGAACCACGCGCAGGATCTCGTTCTGCAACCCTAGCAGAGATGGACCCGTTCGAAGAATACGCGATCATCCACAAAGGGTATTTCGATTCGTCGGAGCACGACGTGATGAAGTAAAATTGGAATTTACTCTGCGAGGCTCACCGTCTAACCGGCCAGAAGTGGTCGAAGCCACCGCAACAATATAAACAATTAACGCCCCCCATCTCATCGAGGCGCCATAAAACTATCAAACGTTGCCCGGTCCGCGGCTATAAAATGGTTGGGGAGCACTGCTGTTAAGCACAAGTGAAAGCTTTTGGATTCGAAGAATTGCAAGCTCGCATTTTCACCACAAGTCTTGCGAACCCTGAGAATTAAGCTGTGGAGCTCAATATTGCACCAACACAGAGTGGAACCACGCGCACGATAGCGTTCTCCTATCGAAACAGAGATGGACCCGTTCGAAGAATACGCGACCATCCACAAAGGGTATTTCGATTCGTCGGAGCACGACGTGATGAAGTAAAATTGGAATTTATTCTGCGCGGCTCACCGTCTCACCGGCCAGAAGTGGTCGAAGCCACCGCAACAATATAAACAATTAATGCCCCCCATCTCATCGAGGCGCCATAAACCTATCAAACGTTGCCCGGTCCGCGGCTATAAAATGGTTGGGGAGCACTGCTGTCAAGCACAAGTGAAAGCTTTTGGATTCGAAGAATTGCAAGCTCGCATTTTCACCACAGGTCTTGCGAAACCTGAGAATAAAGCTGTGCAGCCCAATATTGCACCAACACAGAGTGGATCCTCGCGCAGGATCTCGTTCTCTAACCGAAACAGAGACGGACGCGTTCGAATAATACGCGATCATCGACAAAGGGTATTTCGATTCGTCGGTTGACGACGTGATAAAGAAAAGTTGGAATTTGTTCTGCGAGGCTCACCGTCCCACTGGCGAGACGGGGCCTAAGCCTCCGCAAAAATATAAACAATTAACGTCTCGCCCCTCATCGTGGCGCGGTAAAATTATCAAACGTTGACCGGTTCGCGACTATAAAAAGTTTGGGGAGCCTGCTGTAAAGCACAAATGGGAGCTTTTGGATTCGATGAATTGCAAGCTCTTAATATCACCATAGGTCTTGCGAACCCTGAGAATTAAGCTGTATAACCCAAACTTGCACCAACACAGAGTGGAACCGCGCACAGGGTCTCGTTCTGCAACCGTAGCAGAGATGGACCCGTTCGAAGAATACGCGACCATCCACAAAGGGTATTTCGATTCGTCGGAGCACGACGTGATGAAGTAAAATTGGAATTTATTCTGCGAGGCTCACAGTCTCACCGGCAAGGAGTGGTCGAAGCCACCGTAGCAATATAAACAATTGACGCCCCACCCCCCTCATCGAGGCGCCGTAAAATTATCAAACGTTGCCCGATCCGCGGCTATAAAATGGTTGGGGATCACTGCTGTAAAGCACAAGTTAGAGCTATTTGATTCGAAGAATTCCAAGCTCATATTATCACCACTGGTCTAACGAAATGTGAGAATTAAGCTGTATAACCCAATATTGTACCAACACAGAGAGGAACCACGCGCAGGGTCTCGTTCTGCAACCGTAGCAGAGATGGACCCGTTCGAAGAATACGCGACCATCCACAAAGGGTATTTCGATTCGTCGGAGCACGACGTGATGAAGTAAAATTGGAATTTATTCTGCGAGGCTCACAGTCTCACCGGCAAGGAGTGGTCGAAGCCACCGTAGCAATATAAACAATTGACGCCCCACCCCCCTCATCGAGGCGCCGTAAAATTATCAAACGTTGCCCGATCCGCGGCTATAAAATGGTTGGGGATCACTGCTGTAAAGCACAAGTTAGAGCTATTTGATTCGAAGAATTCCAAGCTCATATTATCACCACTGGTCTAACGAAATGTGAGAATTAAGCTGTATAACCCAATATTGTACCAACACAGAGTGGAACCACGCGCAGGGTCTCGTTCTGCAACCGTAGCAGAGATGGACCCGTTCGAAGAATACGCGACCATCCACAAAGGGTATTTCGATTCGTCGGAGCACGACGTGATGAAGTAAAATTGGAATTTACTCTGCGAGGCTCACCGTCTAACCGGCGAGAAGTGGTCGAAGCCACCGTAACAATATAAACAATTGACGCCCCCCCCCCCTCATCGAGGCGGAATAAAATTATCAAACGTTGCCCTGTCTGCGGCTATAAAATGGTTGGGGAGTACTGCTGTTAAGCACAAGTGAAAGCTTTTGGATTCGAAGAATTGCAAGCTCGCATTTTCACCACAAGTCTTGGGGAACCTGAGAATAAAGCTGTGCAGCCCAATATTGCACCAACACAGAGTGGATCCTCGCGCAGGATCTCGTCCTCTAACCGAAACAGAGATGGACGCGTTCGAATAATACGCGACCATCCACAAAGGGTATTTCGATTCGTCGGAGCACGACGTGATGAAGTAAAATTGGAATTTATTCTGCGAGGCTCACCGTCTCACCGGCGAGAAGTGGTCGAAGCCACCGTAACAATATAAACAATTAACGTCTCGCCCCTCATCGTGGCGCGGTAATATTATCAAACGTTGACCGGTTCGCGACTATAAAAAGTTTGGGGAGCCTGCTGTAAAGCACAAATGGGACCTTTTGGATTCGAAGAATTGCAAGCTCTTAATATCACCATAGGTCTTGCGAACCCTGAGAATTAAGTTGTGGAGCTCAATATTGCACCAACACAGAGTGGAACCACGCGCACGATAGCGTTCTCCTATCGAAACAGAGATGGACCCGTTCGAAGAATACGCGACCATCCACAAAGGGTATTTCGATTCGTCGGAGCACGACGTGATGAAGTAAAATTGGAATTTATTCTGCGCGGCTCACCGTCTCACCGGCCAGAAGTGGTCGAAGCCACCGCAACAATATAAACAATTAACGCCCCCCATCTCATCGAGGCGCCATAAAACTATCACACGTTGCCCGGTCCGCGGCTATAAAATGGTTGGGGAGCACTGCTGTTAAGCACAAGTGAAAGCTTTTGGATTCGAAGAATTGCAAGCTCGCATTTTCACCACAGGTCTTGCGAAACCTGAGAATAAAGCTGTGCAGCCCAATATTGCACCAACACAGAGTGGATCCTCGCGCAGGATCTCGTTCTCTAACCGAAACAGAGACGGACGCGTTCGAATAATACGCGATCATCGACAAAGGGTATTTCGATTCGTCGGTTGACGACGTGATAAAGAAAAGTTGGAATTTGTTCTGCGAGGCTCACCGTCCCACTGGCGAGACGGGGCCTAACCCTCCGCAAAAATATAAACAATTAACGTCTCGCCCCTCATCGTGGTGCGGTAAAATTATCAAACGTTGACCGGTTCGCGACTATAAAAATTTTGGGGAGCCTGCTGTAAAGCACAAATGGGAGCTTTTGGATTCGATGAATTGCAAGCTCTTAATATCACCATAGGTCTTGCGAACCCTGAGAATTAAGCTGTATAACCAAAACTTGCACCAACACAGAGTGGAACCACGCACCGGGTCTCGTTCTGCAACCGTAGCAGAGATGGACCCGTTCGAAGAATACGCGACCATCCACAATGGGTATTTCGATTCGTCGGAGCACGACGTGATGAAGTAAAATTGGAATTTATTCTGCGAGGCACACAGTCTCACCGGCAAGGAGTGGTCGAAGCCACCGTAGCAATATAAACAATTGACGTCTCGCCCCTCATCGTGGCGCGGTAAAATTATCAAACGTTGACCGGTTCGCGACTATAAAAAGTTTGGGGAGCCTGCTGTAAAGCACAAATGGGACCTTTTGGATTCGAAGAATTGCAAGCTCTTAATATCACCATAGGTCTTGCGAACCCTGAGAATTAAGTTGTGGAGCTCAATATTGCACCAACACAGAGTGGAACCACGCGCACGATAGCGTTCTCCTATCGAAACAGAGATGGACCCGTTCGAAGAATACGCGACCATCCACAAAGGGTATTTCGATTCGTCGGAGCACGACGTGATGAAGTAAAATTGGAATTTATTCTGCGCGGCTCACCGTCTCACCGGCCAGAAGTGGTCGAAGCCACCGCAACAATATAAACAATTAACGCCCCCCATCTCATCGAGGCGCCATAAAACTATCAAACGTTGCCCGGTCCGCGGCTATAAAATGGTTGGGGAGCACTGCTGTTAAGCACAAGTGAAAGCTTTTGGATTCGAAGAATTGCAAGCTCGCATTTTCACCACAGGTCTTGCGAAACCTGAGAATAAAGCTGTGCAGCCCAATATTGCACCAACACAGAGTGGATCCTCGCGCAGGATCTCGTTCTCTAACCGAAACAGAGACGGACGCGTTCGAATAATACGCGATCATCGACAAAGGGTATTTCGATTCGTCGGTTGACGACGTGATAAAGAAAAGTTGGAATTTGTTCTGCGAGGCTCACCGTCCCACTGGCGAGACGGGGCCTAACCCTCCGCAAAAATATAAACAATTAACGTCTCGCCCCTCATCGTGGTGCGGTAAAATTATCAAACGTTGACCGGTTCGCGACTATAAAAATTTTGGGGAGCCTGCTGTAAAGCACAAATGGGAGCTTTTGGATTCGATGAATTGCAAGCTCTTAATATCACCATAGGTCTTGCGAACCCTGAGAATTAAGCTGTATAACCAAAACTTGCACCAACACAGAGTGGAACCACGCACCGGGTCTCGTTCTGCAACCGTAGCAGAGATGGACCCGTTCGAAGAATACGCGACCATCCACAAAGGGTATTTCGATTCGTCGGAGCACGACGTGATGAAGTAAAATTGGAATTTATTCTGCGAGGCACACAGTCTCACCGGCAAGGAGTGGTCGAAGCCACCGTAGCAATATAAACAATTGACGCCCCACCCCCCTCATCGAGGCGCCGTAAAATTATCAAACGTTGCCCGATCCGCGGCTATAAAATGGTTGGGGAGCACTGCTGTAAAGCACAAGTTAGAGCTATTTGATTCGAAGAATTCCAAGCTCATATTATCACCACTGGTCTAACGAAATGTGAGAATTAAGCTGTATAACCCAATATTGTACCAACACAGAGTGGAACCACGCGCAGGGTCTCGTTCTGCAACCGTAGCAGAGATGAACCCGTTCGAAGAATACGCGACCACCAACAAAGTGTATTTCGATTCGTCGGTTGACGACGTCATAAAGAAAAGTTGGAATTTATTCTGTGAGGCTCACCGTCCCTCTGGCGAGACGGGGCCGAAGCCTCCGCAAAAATATAAACAATTAACGTCTCGCCCCTCATCGGGGCGCGGTAAAATTATCAAACGTTGACCGGTTCGCGACTATAAAAAGTTTGGGGAGCCTGCTGTAAAGCACAAATGGGAGCGTTTGGATTCGAAAAATTGCAAGCTCTTAATATCACCATAGGTCTTGCGAACCCTGACAATTAAGCTGTGCAGCCCAATATTGCACCAACACAGAGTGGATCCACGCGCAGGATCTCGTTCTCCAACCGAAGCAGAGATGGACGCGTTCGAATAAGACGCGATCATCCACAAAGGGTATTTCCATTCGTCGGTTGACGACGTCATAAAGAAAAGTTGGAATTTGTTCTGCGAGGCTCCGCAACAATATAAACAATTGACGCCCCACCCCCCTCATCGAGGCGCCGTAAAATTATCAAACGTTGCCCGATCCGCGGCTATAAAATGGTTGGGGAGCACTGCTGTAAAGCACAAGTTAGAGCTATTTGATTCGAAGAATTGCAAGCTCATATTATCACCACTGGTCTAACGAAATGTGAGAATTAAGCTGTATAACCCAATATTGCACCAACACAGAGTGGAACCACGCGCAGGATCTCGTTCTGCAACCCTAGCAGAGATGGACCCGTTCGAAGAATACGCGATCATCCACAAAGGGTATTTCGATTCGTCGGAGCACGACGTGATGAAGTAAAATTGGAATTTACTCTGCGAGGCTCACCGTCTAACCGGCCAGAAGTGGTCGAAGCCACCGCAACAATATAAACAATTAACGCCCCCCATCTCATCGAGGCGCCATAAAACTATCAAACGTTGCCCGGTCCGCGGCTATAAAATGGTTGGGGAGCACTGCTGTTAAGCACAAGTGAAAGCTTTTGGATTCGAAGAATTGCAAGCTCGCATTTTCACCACAAGTCTTGCGAACCCTGAGAATTAAGCTGTGGAGCTCAATATTGCACCAACACAGAGTGGAACCACGCGCACGATAGCGTTCTCCTATCGAAACAGAGATGGACCCGTTCGAAGAATACGCGACCATCCACAAAGGGTATTTCGATTCGTCGGAGCACGACGTGATGAAGTAAAATTGGAATTTATTCTGCGCGGCTCACCGTCTCACCGGCCAGAAGTGGTCGAAGCCACCGCAACAATATAAACAATTAATGCCCCCCATCTCATCGAGGCGCCATAAACCTATCAAACGTTGCCCGGTCCGCGGCTATAAAATGGTTGGGGAGCACTGCTGTTAAGCACAAGTGAAAGCTTTTGGATTCGAAGAATTGCAAGCTCGCATTTTCACCACAGGTCTTGCGAAACCTGAGAATAAAGCTGTGCAGCCCAATATTGCACCAACACAGAGTGGATCCTCGCGCAGGATCTCGTTCTCTAACCGAAACAGAGACGGACGCGTTCGAATAATACGCGATCATCGACAAAGGGTATTTCGATTCGTCGGTTGACGACGTGATAAAGAAAAGTTGGAATTTGTTCTGCGAGGCTCACCGTCCCACTGGCGAGACGGGGCCTAAGCCTCCGCAAAAATATAAACAATTAACGTCTCGCCCCTCATCGTGGCGCGGTAAAATTATCAAACGTTGACCGGTTCGCGACTATAAAAAGTTTGGGGAGCCTGCTGTAAAGCACAAATGGGAGCTTTTGGATTCGATGAATTGCAAGCTCTTAATATCACCATAGGTCTTGCGAACCCTGAGAATTAAGCTGTATAACCCAAACTTGCACCAACACAGAGTGGAACCGCGCACAGGGTCTCGTTCTGCAACCGTAGCAGAGATGGACCCGTTCGAAGAATACGCGACCATCCACAAAGGGTATTTCGATTCGTCGGAGCACGACGTGATGAAGTAAAATTGGAATTTATTCTGCGAGGCTCACAGTCTCACCGGCAAGGAGTGGTCGAAGCCACCGTAGCAATATAAACAATTGACGCCCCACCCCCCTCATCGAGGCGCCGTAAAATTATCAAACGTTGCCCGATCCGCGGCTATAAAATGGTTGGGGATCACTGCTGTAAAGCACAAGTTAGAGCTATTTGATTCGAAGAATTCCAAGCTCATATTATCACCACTGGTCTAACGAAATGTGAGAATTAAGCTGTATAACCCAATATTGTACCAACACAGAGAGGAACCACGCGCAGGGTCTCGTTCTGCAACCGTAGCAGAGATGGACCCGTTCGAAGAATACGCGACCATCCACAAAGGGTATTTCGATTCGTCGGAGCACGACGTGATGAAGTAAAATTGGAATTTATTCTGCGAGGCTCACAGTCTCACCGGCAAGGAGTGGTCGAAGCCACCGTAGCAATATAAACAATTGACGCCCCACCCCCCTCATCGAGGCGCCGTAAAATTATCAAACGTTGCCCGATCCGCGGCTATAAAATGGTTGGGGATCACTGCTGTAAAGCACAAGTTAGAGCTATTTGATTCGAAGAATTCCAAGCTCATATTATCACCACTGGTCTAACGAAATGTGAGAATTAAGCTGTATAACCCAATATTGTACCAACACAGAGTGGAACCACGCGCAGGGTCTCGTTCTGCAACCGTAGCAGAGATGGACCCGTTCGAAGAATACGCGACCATCCACAAAGGGTATTTCGATTCGTCGGAGCACGACGTGATGAAGTAAAATTGGAATTTACTCTGCGAGGCTCACCGTCTAACCGGCGAGAAGTGGTCGAAGCCACCGTAACAATATAAACAATTGACGCCCCCCCCCCCTCATCGAGGCGGAATAAAATTATCAAACGTTGCCCTGTCTGCGGCTATAAAATGGTTGGGGAGTACTGCTGTTAAGCACAAGTGAAAGCTTTTGGATTCGAAGAATTGCAAGCTCGCATTTTCACCACAAGTCTTGGGGAACCTGAGAATAAAGCTGTGCAGCCCAATATTGCACCAACACAGAGTGGATCCTCGCGCAGGATCTCGTCCTCTAACCGAAACAGAGATGGACGCGTTCGAATAATACGCGACCATCCACAAAGGGTATTTCGATTCGTCGGAGCACGACGTGATGAAGTAAAATTGGAATTTATTCTGCGAGGCTCACCGTCTCACCGGCGAGAAGTGGTCGAAGCCACCGTAACAATATAAACAATTAACGTCTCGCCCCTCATCGTGGCGCGGTAAAATTATCAAACGTTGACCGGTTCGCGACTATAAAAAGTTTGGGGAGCCTGCTGTAAAGCACAAATGGGACCATTTGGATTCGAAGAATTGCAAGCTCTTAATATCACCATAGGTCTTGCGAACCCTGAGAATTAAGCTGTGGAGCTCAATATTGCACCAACACAGAGTGGAACCACGCGCACGATAGCGTTCTCCTATCGAAACAGAGATGGACCCGTTCGAAGAATACGCGACCATCCACAAAGGGTATTTCGATTCGTCGGAGCACGACGTGATGAAGTAAAATTGGAATTTATTCTGCGCGGCTCACCGTCTCACCGGCCAGAAGTGGTCGAAGCCACCGCAACAATATAAACAATTAACGCCCCCCATCTCATCGAGGCGCCATAAAACTATCAAACGTTGCCCGGTCCGCGGCTATAAAATGGTTGGGGAGCACTGCTGTTAAGCACAAGTGAAAGCTTTTGGATTCGAAGAATTGCAAGCTCGCATTTTCACCACAGGTCTTGCGAAACCTGAGAATAAAGCTGTGCAGCCCAATATTGCACCAACACAGAGTGGATCCTCGCGCAGGATCTCGTTCTCTAACCGAAACAGAGACGGACGCGTTCGAATAATACACGATCATCGACAAAGGGTATTTCGATTCGTCGGTTGACGACGTGATAAAGAAAAGTTGGAATTTGTTCTGCGAGGCTCACCGTCCCACTGGCGAGACGGGGCCTAACCCTCCGCAAAAATATAAACAATTAACGTCTCGCCCCTCATCGTGGTGCGGTAAAATTATCAAACGTTGACCGGTTCGCGACTATAAAAATTTTGGGGAGCCTGCTGTAAAGCACAAATGGGAGCTTTTGGATTCGATGAATTGCAAGCTCTTAATATCACCATAGGTCTTGCGAACCCTGAGAATTAAGCTGTATAACCAAAACTTGCACCAACACAGAGTGGAACCACGCACCGGGTCTCGTTCTGCAACCGTAGCAGAGATGGACCCGTTCGAAGAATACGCGACCATCCACAAAGGGTATTTCGATTCGTCGGAGCACGACGTGATGAAGTAAAATTGGAATTTATTCTTGCGAGGCACACAGTCTCACCGGCAAGGAGTGGTCGAAGCCACCGTAGCAATATAAACAATTGACGCCCCACCCCCCTCATCGAGGCGCCGTAAAATTATCAAACGTTGCCCGATCCGCGGCTATAAAATGGTTGGGGAGCACTGCTGTAAAGCACAAGTTAGAGCTATTTGATTCGAAGAATTCCAAGCTCATATTATCACCACTGGTCTAACGAAATGTGAGAATTAAGCTGTATAACCCAATATTGTACCAACACAGAGTGGAACCACGCGCAGGGTCTCGTTCTGCAACCGTAGCAGAGATGAACCCGTTCGAAGAATACGCGACCATCAACAAAGTGTATTTCGATTCGTCGGTTGACGACGTCATAAAGAAAAGTTGGAATTTATTCTGTGAGGCTCACCGTCCCTCTGGCGAGACGGGGCCGAAGCCTCCGCAAAAATATAAACAATTAACGTCTCGCCCCTCATCGGGGCGCGGTAAAATTATCAAACGTTGACCGGTTCGCGACTATAAAAAGTTTGGGGAGCCTGCTGTAAAGCACAAATGGGAGCGTTTGGATTCGAAAAATTGCAAGCTCTTAATATCACCATAGGTCTTGCGAACCCTGACAATTAAGCTGTGCAGCCCAATATTGCACCAACACAGAGTGGATCCACGCGCAGGATCTCGTTCTCCAACCGAAGCAGAGATGGACGCGTTCGAATAAGACGCGATCATCCACAAAGGGTATTTCCATTCGTCGGTTGACGACGTCATAAAGAAAAGTTGGAATTTGTTCTGCGAGGCTCCGCAACAATATAAACAATTGACGCCCCACCCCCCTCATCGAGGCGCCGTAAAATTATCAAACGTTGCCCGATCCGCGGCTATAAAATGGTTGGGGAGCACTGCTGTAAAGCACAAGTTAGAGCTATTTGATTCGAAGAATTGCAAGCTCATATTATCACCACTGGTCTAACGAAATGTGAGAATTAAGCTGTATAACCCAATATTGCACCAACACAGAGTGGAACCACGCGCAGGATCTCGTTCTGCAACCCTAGCAGAGATGGACCCGTTCGAAGAATACGCGATCATCCACAAAGGGTATTTCGATTCGTCGGAGCACGACGTGATGAAGTAAAATTGGAATTTACTCTGCGAGGCTCACCGTCTAACCGGCCAGAAGTGGTCGAAGCCACCGCAACAATATAAACAATTAACGCCCCCCATCTCATCGAGGCGCCATAAAACTATCAAACGTTGCCCGGTCCGCGGCTATAAAATGGTTGGGGAGCACTGCTGTTAAGCACAAGTGAAAGCTTTTGGATTCGAAGAATTGCAAGCTCGCATTTTCACCACAAGTCTTGCGAACCCTGAGAATTAAGCTGTGGAGCTCAATATTGCACCAACACAGAGTGGAACCACGCGCACGATAGCGTTCTCCTATCGAAACAGAGATGGACCCGTTCGAAGAATACGCGACCATCCACAAAGGGTATTTCGATTCGTCGGAGCACGACGTGATGAAGTAAAATTGGAATTTATTCTGCGCGGCTCACCGTCTCACCGGCCAGAAGTGGTCGAAGCCACCGCAACAATATAAACAATTAATGCCCCCCATCTCATCGAGGCGCCATAAACCTATCAAACGTTGCCCGGTCCGCGGCTATAAAATGGTTGGGGAGCACTGCTGTTAAGCACAAGTGAAAGCTTTTGGATTCGAAGAATTGCAAGCTCGCATTTTCACCACAGGTCTTGCGAAACCTGAGAATAAAGCTGTGCAGCCCAATATTGCACCAACACAGAGTGGATCCTCGCGCAGGATCTCGTTCTCTAACCGAAACAGAGACGGACGCGTTCGAATAATACGCGATCATCGACAAAGGGTATTTCGATTCGTCGGTTGACGACGTGATAAAGAAAAGTTGGAATTTGTTCTGCGAGGCTCACCGTCCCACTGGCGAGACGGGGCCTAAGCCTCCGCAAAAATATAAACAATTAACGTCTCGCCCCTCATCGTGGCGCGGTAAAATTATCAAACGTTGACCGGTTCGCGACTATAAAAAGTTTGGGGAGCCTGCTGTAAAGCACAAATGGGAGCTTTTGGATTCGATGAATTGCAAGCTCTTAATATCACCATAGGTCTTGCGAACCCTGAGAATTAAGCTGTATAACCCAAACTTGCACCAACACAGAGTGGAACCGCGCACAGGGTCTCGTTCTGCAACCGTAGCAGAGATGGACCCGTTCGAAGAATACGCGACCATCCACAAAGGGTATTTCGATTCGTCGGAGCACGACGTGATGAAGTAAAATTGGAATTTATTCTGCGAGGCTCACAGTCTCACCGGCAAGGAGTGGTCGAAGCCACCGTAGCAATATAAACAATTGACGCCCCACCCCCCTCATCGAGGCGCCGTAAAATTATCAAACGTTGCCCGATCCGCGGCTATAAAATGGTTGGGGATCACTGCTGTAAAGCACAAGTTAGAGCTATTTGATTCGAAGAATTCCAAGCTCATATTATCACCACTGGTCTAACGAAATGTGAGAATTAAGCTGTATAACCCAATATTGTACCAACACAGAGTGGAACCACGCGCAGGGTCTCGTTCTGCAACCGTAGCAGAGATGGACCCGTTCGAAGAATACGCGACCATCCACAAAGGGTATTTCGATTCGTCGGAGCACGACGTGATGAAGTAAAATTGGAATTTACTCTGCGAGGCTCACCGTCTAACCGGCGAGAAGTGGTCGAAGCCACCGTAACAATATAAACAATTGACGCCCCCCCCCCCTCATCGAGGCGGAATAAAATTATCAAACGTTGCCCTGTCTGCGGCTATAAAATGGTTGGGGAGTACTGCTGTTAAGCACAAGTGAAAGCTTTTGGATTCGAAGAATTGCAAGCTCGCATTTTCACCACAAGTCTTGGGGATCCTGAGAATAAAGCTGTGCAGCCCAATATTGCACCAACACAGAGTGGATCCTCGCGCAGGATCTCGTCCTCTAACCGAAACAGAGATGGACGCGTTCGAATAATACGCGACCATCCACAAAGGGTATTTCGATTCGTCGGAGCACGACGTGATGAAGTAAAATTGGAATTTATTCTGCGAGGCTCACCGTCTCACCGGCGAGAAGTGGTCGAAGCCACCGTAACAATATAAACAATTAACGTCTCGCCCCTCATCGTGGCGCGGTAAAATTATCAAACGTTGACCGGTTCGCGACTATAAAAAGTTTGGGGAGCCTGCTGTAAAGCACAAATGGGACCTTTTGGATTCGAAGAATTGCAAGCTCTTAATATCACCATAGGTCTTGCGAACCCTGAGAATTAAGCTGTGGAGCTCAATATTGCACCAACACAGAGTGGAACCACGCGCACGATAGCGTTCTCCTATCGAAACAGAGATGGACCCGTTCGAAGAATACGCGACCATCCACAAAGGGTATTTCGATTCGTCGGAGCACGACGTGATGAAGTAAAATTGGAATTTATTCTGCGCGGCTCACCGTCTCACCGGCCAGAAGTGGTCGAAGCCACCGCAACAATATAAACAATTAACGCCCCCCATCTCATCGAGGCGCCATAAAACTATCAAACGTTGCCCGGTCCGCGGCTATAAAATGGTTGGGGAGCACTGCTGTTAAGCACAAGTGAAAGCTTTTGGATTCGAAGAATTGCAAGCTCGCATTTTCACCACAGGTCTTGCGAAACCTGAGAATAAAGCTGTGCAGCCCAATATTGCACCAACACAGAGTGGATCCTCGCGCAGGATCTCGTCCTCTAACCGAAACAGAGATGGACGCGTTCGAATAATACGCGATCATCCACAAAGGGTATTTCGATTCGTCGGAGCACGACGTGATGAAGTAAAATTGGAATTTATTCTGCGAGGCTCACCGTCTCACCGGCGAGAAGTGGTCGAAGCCACCGTAGCAATATAAACAATTGACGCCCCCCCTACCCTCATCGAGGCGCCGTAAAATTATCAAACGTTGCCCGATCCGCGGCTATAAAATGGTTGGGGAGCACTGCTGTAAAGCACAAGTTAGAGCTATTTGATTCGAAGAATTCCAAGCTCATATTATCACCACTGGTCTAACGAAATGTGAGAATTAAGCTGTATAACCCAATATTGCACCAACACAGAGTGGATCCTCGCGCAGGATCTCGTCCTCTAACCGAAACAGAGATGGACGCGTTCGAATAATACGCGATCATCCACAAAGGGTATTTCGATTCGTCGGAGCACGACGTGATGAAGTAAAATTGGAATTTATTCTGCGAGGCTCACCGTCTCACCGGGGAGAAGTGGTCGAAGCCACCGTAACAATATAAACAATTGACGCCCCCCCCCTCATCAAGGCGGAATAAAATTATCAAACGTTGCCCTGTCCGCGGCTATAAAATGGTTGGGGAGTACTGCTGTTAAGCACAAGTGAAAGCTTTTGGATTCGAAGAATTGCAAGCTCGCATTTTCACCACAGGTCTACCGGAACCTGAGAATAAAGCTGTGCAGCCCAATATTGCACCAACACAGAGTGGATCCACGCGCAGGATCTCGTTCTCCAACCGAAGCTGAGATGGACGCGTTCGAAGAATACGCGGCCATCAACAAAGGGTATTTCGATTCGTCGGAGGACGACGTGATGAAGTAAGATTGGAATTTATTCTGCGCGGCTCACCGTCTCACCGGCCAGAATTGGTCGAAGCCACCGCAACAATATAAACAATTAACGACCCCCATCTCATCGAGGCGCCATAAAACTATCAAACGTTGCCCGGTCCGCGGCTATAAAATGGTTGGGGAGCACTGCTGTTAAGCACAAGTGAAAGCTTTTGGATTCGAAGAATTGCAAGCTCGCATTTTCACCACAGGTCTAGCGAAACCTGAGAATAAAGCTGTGCAGCCCAATATTGCACCAAAACAGAGTGGATCCACGCGCAGGATCTCGTTCTCCAACCGAAGCAGAGATGGACGCGTTCGAAGAATACGCGATCATCCACAAAGGGTATTTCGATTCGTCGGTTGACGACGTGATAAAGAAAAGTTGGAATTTGTTCTGCGAGGCTCACCGTCCCACTGGCGAGACGGGACCGAAGCCTCCGCAAAAATATAAACAATTAACGTCTCGCCCCTCATCGGGGCGCGGTAAAATTATCAAACGTTGACCGGTTCGCGACTATAAAAAGTTTGGGGAGCCTGCTGTAAAGCACAAATGGGAGCTTTTGGATTCGAAAAATTGCAAGCTCTTAATATCACCATAGGTCTGGCGAACCCTGAAAATTAAGCTGTGGAGCTCAATATTGCACCAACACAGAGTGGAACCACGCGCACGATAGCGTTCTCCTATAGAAACAGAGATGGACCCGTTCGAAGAATACGCGACCATCAACAAAGTGTATTTCGATTCGTCGGTTGACGACGTCATAAAGAAAAGTTGGAATTTATTCTGTGAGGCTCACCGTCCCTCTGGCGAGACGGGGCCGAAGCCTCCGCAAAAATATAAACAATTAACGTCTCGCCCCTCATCGGGGCGCGGTAAAATTATCAAACGTTGACCGGTTCGCGACTATAAAAAGTTTGGGGAGCCTGCTGTAAAGCACAAATGGGAGCGTTTGGATTCGAAAAATTGCAAGCTCTTAATATCACCATAGGTCTTGCGAACCCTGAAAATTAAGCTGTGCAGCCCAATATTGCACCAACACAGAGTGGATCCACGCGCAGGATCTCGTTCTCCAACCGAAGCAGAGATGGACGCGTTCGAATAAGACGCGATCATCCACAAAGGGTATTTCGATTCGTCGGTTGACGACGTGATAAAGAAAAGTTGGAATTTGTTCTGCGAGGCTCCGCAACAATATAAACAATTGACGCCCCACCCCCCTCATCGAGGCGCCGTAAAATTATCAAACGTTGCCCGATCCGCGGCTATAAAATGGTTGGGGAGCACTGCTGTAAAGCACAAGTTAGAGCTATTTGATTCGAAGAATTGCAAGCTCATATTATCACCACTGGTCTAACGAAATGTGAGAATTAAGCTGTATAACCCAATATTGCACCAACACAGAGTGGAACCACGCGCAGGATCTCGTTCTGCAACCCTAGCAGAGATGGACCCGTTCGAAGAATACGCGATCATCCACAAAGGGTATTTCGATTCGTCGGAGCACGACGTGATGAAGTAAAATTGGAATTTACTCTGCGAGGCTCACCGTCTAACCGGCCAGAAGTGGTCGAAGCCACCGCAACAATATAAACAATTAACGCCCCCCATCTCATCGAGGCGCCATAAAACTATCAAACGTTGCCCGGTCCGCGGCTATAAAATGGTTGGCGAGCACTGCTGTTAAGCACAAGTGAAAGCTTTCGGATTCGAAGAATTGCAAGCTCGCATTTTCACCACAAGTCTTGCGAACCCTGAGAATTAAGCTGTGGAGCTCAATATTGCACCAACACAGAGTGGAACCACGCGCACGATAGCGTTCTCCTATCGAAACAGAGATGGACCCGTTCGAAGAATACGCGACCATCCACAAAGGGTATTTCGATTCGTCGGAGCACGACGTGATGAAGTAAAATTGGAATTTATTCTGCGCGGCTCAGCGTCTCACCGGCCAGAAGTGGTCGAAGCCACCGCAACAATATAAACAATTAACGCCACCCATCTCATCGAGGCGCCATAAAACTATCAAACGTTGCCCGGTCCGCGGCTATAAAATGGTTGGGGAGCACTGCTGTTAAGCACAAGTGAAAGCTTTTGGATTCGAAGAATTGCAAGCTCGCATTTTCACCACAAGTCTTGCGGAACCTGAGAATAAAGCTGTGCAGCCCAATATTGCACCAACACAGAGTGGATCCTCGCGCAGGATCTCGTCCTCTAACCGAAACAGAGATGGACGCGTTCGAATTATACGCGATCATCCACAAAGGGTATTTCGATTCGTAGGAGCACGACGTGATGAAGTAAAATTGGAATTTATTCTGCGAGGCTCACCGTCTCACCGGCGAGAAGTGGTCGAAGCCACCGTAGCAATATAAAGAATTGACGCCCCCCCTCCCCTCAACGAGGCGCCGTAAAATTATCAAACGTTGCCCTGTCCGCGGCTATAAAATGGTTGGGGAGCACTGCTGTTAAGCACAAGTGAAAGCTTTTGGATTCGAAGAATTGCAAGCTCGAATTTTCACCACAGGTCTACCGGAACCTGAGAATAAAGCTGTGCAGCCCAATATTGCACCAACACAGAGTGGAACCACGCGCACGATAGCGTTCTCCTATAGAAACAGAGATGGACCCGTTCGAAGAATACGCGACCATCCACAAAGGGTATTTCGATTCGACGGAGCACGACGTGATGAAGTAAAATTGTAATTTATACTGCGAGGCTCACAGTCTCACCGGCGAGGAGTGGTCGAAGCCACCGTAGCAATATAAACAATTGACGCCCCCCACCCTCATCGAGGCGCCGTAAAATTATCAAACGTTGCCCTGTCCGCGGCTATAAAATGATTGGGGAGCACTTCTGTAAAGCACAAGTTAGAGCTATTTGATTCGAAGAATTGCAAGCTCATATTATCACCACTGGTCTAACGAAATGTGAGAATTAAGCTGTATAACCCAAACTTTCACCAACACAGAGTGGAACCACGCGCAGGGTCTCGTTCTGCAACCGTAGCAGAGATGGACGCGTTCGAATAATACGCGATCATCCACAAAGGGCATTTCGATTCGTCGGAGCACGACGTGATGAAGTAAAATTGGAATTTATTCTGCGAGGCTCACCGTCTCACCGGCGAGAAGTGGTCGAAGCCACCGTAACAATATAAACAATTGACGCACCCCCCCCTCATCGATGCGCAATAAAATTATCAAACGTTGCCCTGTCCGCGGCTTTAAAACGGTTGGGGAGTACTGCTATTATGCACAAGTGAAAGCTTTTGGATTCGAAGAATTGCAAGCTCGCATTTTCACCACAGGTCTTGCGAAACCTGAGAATAAAGCTGTGCAGCCCAATATTGCACCAACACAGAGTGGATCCTCGCGCAGGATCTCGTTCTCTAACCGAAACAGAGACGGACGCGTTCGAATAATACGCGATCATCGACAAAGGGTATTTCGATTCGTCGGTTGACGACGTGATAAAGAAAAGTTGGAATTTGTTCTGCGAGGCTCACCGTCCCACTGGCGAGACGGGGCCTAACCCTCCGCAAAAATATAAACAATTAACGTCTCGCCCCTCATCGTGGTGCGGTAAAATTATCAAACGTTGACCGGTTCGCGACTATAAAAATTTTGGGGAGCCTGCTGTAAAGCACAAATGGGAGCTTTTGGATTCGATGAATTGCAAGCTCTTAATATCACCATAGGTCTTGCGAACCCTGAGAATTAAGATGTATAACCAAAACTTGCACCAACACAGAGTGGAACCACGCACCGGGTCTCGTTCTGCAACCGTAGCAGAGATGGACCCGTTCGAAGAATACGCGACCATCCACAAAGGGTATTTCGATTCGTCGGAGCACGACGTGATGAAGTAAAATTGGAATTTATTCTGCGAGGCTCACAGTCTCACCGGCAAGGAGTGGTCGAAGCCACCGTAGCAATATAAACAATTGACGCCCCACCCCCCTCATCGAGGCGCCGTAAAATTATCAAACGTTGCCCGATCCGCGGCTATAAAATGGTTGGGGAGCACTGCTGTAAAGCACAAGTTAGAGCTATTTGATTCGAAGAATTCCAAGCTCATATTATCACCACTGGTCTAACGAAATGTGAGAATTAAGCTGTATAACCCAATATTGTACCAACACAGAGTGGAACCACGCGCAGGGTCTCGTTCTGCAACCGTAGCAGAGATGAACCCGTTCGAAGAATACGCGACCATCCACAAAGGGTATTTCGATTCGTCGGAGCACGACGTGATGAAGTAAAATTGGAATTTACTCTGCGAGGCTCACCGTCTAACCGGCGAGAAGTGGTCGAAGCCACCGTAACAATATAAACAATTGACGCCCCCCCCCTCATCGAGGCGGAATAAAATTATCAAACGTTGCCCTGTCCGCGGCTATAAAATGGTTGGGGAGTACTGCTGTTAAGCACAAGTGAAAGCTTTTGGATTCGAAGAATTGCAAGCTCGCATTTTCACCACAGGTCTTGCGGAACCTGAGAATAAAGCTGTGCAGCCCAATATTGCACCAACACAGAGTGGATCCTCGCGCAGGATAGCGTTCTCCTATCGAAACAGAGATGGACCCGTTCGAAGAATACGCGACCATCCACAAAGGGTATTTCGATTCGTCGGAGCACGACGTGATGAAGTAAAATTGGAATTTATTCTGCGAGGCTCACCGTCTCACCGGCGAGAAGTGGTCGAAGCCACCGTAGCAATATAAACAATTGACGCCCCCCCTACCCTCATCGAGGCGCCGTAAAATTATAAAACGTTGCCCTGTCCGCGGCTATAAAATGGTTGGGGAGCACTGCTGTTAAGCACAAGTTAGAGCTATTTGATTCGAAGAATTCCAAGCTCATATTATCACCACTGGTCTAACGAAATGTGAGAATTAAGCTGTATAACCCAAACTTTCACCAACACAGAGTGGAACCACGCGCAGGGTCTCGTTCTGCAACCGTAGCAGAGATGGACGCGTTCGAATAATACGCGATCATCCACAAAGGGCATTTCGATTCGATGGAGCACGACGTGATGAAGTAAAATTGGAATTTATTCTGCGAGGCTCACCGTCTCACCGGCGACAAGTGGTCGAAGCCACCGTAACAATATAAACAATTGACGGCCCCCCCTCATCGAGGCGCCATAAAACTATCAAACGTTGCCCTGTCCGCGGCTATAAAATGGTTGGGGAGCACTGCTGTTAAGCACAAGTTAGAGCTATTTGATTCGAAGAATTCCAAGCTCATATTATCACCACTGGTCTAACGAAATGTGAGAATTAAGCTGTATAACCCAAACTTTCACCAACACAGAGTGGAACCACGCGCAGGGTCTCGTTCTGCAACCGTAGCAGAGATGGACGCGTTCGAATAATATGCGATCATCCACAAAGGGCATTTCGATTCGATGGAGCACGACGTGATGAAGTAAAATTGGAATTTATTCTGCGAGGCTCACCGTCTCACCGGCGAGAAGTGGTCGAAGCCACCGTAACAATATAAACAATTGACGGCCCCCCCTCATCGAGGTGCAATAAATTTATCAAACGTTGCCCTGTCCGCGGCTATAAAATGGTTGGGGAGTACTGCTGTTAAGCACAAGTGAAAGCTTTTGGATTCGAAGAATTGCAAGCTCGCATTTTCACCACAAGTCTTGGGGAACCTGAGAATAAAGCTGTGCAGCCCAATATTGCACCAACACAGAGTGGATCCTCGCGCAGGATCTCGTCCTCTAACCGAAACAGAGATGGACGCGTTCGAATAATACGCGATCATCCACAAAGGGTATTTCGATTCGTCGGAGCACGACGTGATGAAGTAAAATTGGAATTTATTCTGCGAGGCTCACCGTCTCACCGGCGAGAAGTGGTCGAAGCCACCGTAGCAATATAAAGAATTGACGCCCCCCCACCCCTCATCGAGGCGCCGTAAAATTATCAAACGTTGCCCTGTCCGCGGCTATAAAATGGTTGGGGAGCACTGCTGTTAAGCACAAGTGAAAGCTTTCGGATTCGAAGAATTGCAAGCTCGCATTTTCACCACAGGTCTACCGGAACCTGAGAATAAAGCTGTGCAGCCCAATATTGCACCAACACAGAGTGGAACCACGCGCACGATAGCGTTCTCCTATAGAAACAGAGATGGACCCGTTCGAAGAATACGCGACCATCCACAAAGGGTATTTCGATTCGACGGAGCACGACGTGATGAAGTAAAATTGTAATTTATACTGCGAGGCTCACATTCTCACCGGCGAGGAGTGGTCGAAGCCACCGTAGCAATATAAACAATTGACGCCCCCCACCCTCATCGAGGCGCCGTAAAATTATCAAACGTTGCCCTGTCCGCGGCTATAAAATGATTGGGGAGCACTGCTGTAAAGCACAAGTTAGAGCTATTTGATTCGAAGAATTGCAAGCTCATTGTAACGGATATAGGTCGGGAGATAATGCCGGCTCAGTCGGTCGTCGAGAGTTCTTCGGCCACGAATGAGATACACCAGGTGTGGTCAAATAAACAATGTTTATTATCGTCCTCCTTACTTCTAACAACCAAGGGGCCCACGCTGGGCTATCGTACAGTTAACGCGGCGAGATTCGGATGACCCGAAGGTCCGACGCTCGGCACTTACTTCTAGTGAACACGCTGGCCCACGCTGGGCTATCGTACAGTTAACGCGGCGAGATTCGGATGACCCGAAGGTCCGACGCTCGGAACTTACTTCTAGTGAACACGCTGGCCCACGCTGGACTATCGTACAGTTAACGCGGCGGCAACGCGGACGGTGGTCGCGGTGACCCTAAGCTAATCGCGGCGGCTGGTCCGGTGACCCTATTCCAGATACGGCTCCGCGGAGCAGAGAGAGAGCGACGATGCTGGTGACGGTAATCGGAAGATCGAGAGGGATGGATCTACCTCTAGTCAAAGGCGTCAGCCACAAGCGTCGAGGTAGCGGGAGGTGCGCTCCAAGGGCGTCGGCCACGAGGAGAGTACACCCTGCGAGGGCGTCAGCCACAAGAGGGGTACTAGCGGTGAGGGAGGTCCCTGGGCGTCAGCCACGGGGACTGGCGGTGTGAGCGTGAAAAGGCGTCGGCCACAGACACGGTTCACTCGGTCGGAGGATATCCAAGGGCGTCAGCCACGAGGATCGGAGTGCAAGAGTATAGGGGCGTCGGCCACGAATACGTCTCGCCAGGTCGGAAGGATTCCCAAGGGCGTCGGCCACAAGGGATCTCGGAACGGAGTCGGCGGTAAGCGGACAGGAAGCCTGATTCTCGGTCGCGGTGTCAGAAAGCGTTCGTGGAGTAGCCACTAGTAGCGATCGTTCCACTAGATCGGAGAACCCGACTGCCCCTCTCTGGGTCCGCGGCGCGTATTTATATCCCCGCGCGTACAGTTTCTCCCGCGAGAAAGCGCGAGTCCGCGGTGGCCATCTCGCGGCCGTCGCCGCGGTTCTCGCTAGAGCCCGCGGGTGCTCGCGGTGGCCCTCTCGCGGTCGCGGCTGCGGGTTCCCTGGTCGGCGTTGCGGTACTTGCGAGAAGCCGCGTGCGCTCGCGGCGGCCATCTCGCGGGATTCGCGGGCCGGAGAGAGAAGAGTCTCGCGCCTCTGTTATATTCGTTACATCCCCCTCTTACGTTGGGGCGGGAGACTTTTCCCTGCCGGGGTACGTTACTTCGGGTTACGGTTACGACAGGTAAAAGGGGTACGCTGCACTTACTGTTTATTGCCAGACGCTGTCTTATTTACTAATAGGAACATTTTACCGTTCACGGACACACCACCCTGCTATATAATCTTTTTATCCCGGTTTGTACCGGGCGAACAGAATCCCGTTTCTGCCCATTTTGAAAATTACTCGTCCCCCTGGGACGGGCATCCTCACCTGCCTCCTGGGTTGGAGGAGGTCCGTCCGGATGTAGTACGTCCAGGGTTCCTCTCCCGCGGCGATCGGTCCCGGCAGATCTCGTTCCCTGGGGGTCGGGACTACCCGTAAGGGTTCGGGGTCGAGGGTGGGCTCCTCGTTCCGACTTGTTGTGGGTGTTGGGGGTTTGGGGGGGTTGGGGTGGACGGGGCGGCGTCTGCTGTTGTCGGCTCTACTGTTGTCCCTGCTGCTGACGTCCCAGCCGTCGTCGGGGCTGCCATCTCTGCCGTGCTTGGTGCTTCCACCGGTTGTTTCTCCTCGGGTGAGGGTGCAGACATTGGAGACACCGGTAGGGGTGTTTCCATTGCCTGCAGCATCTCTTGTATCGCCCGCAGCTCGTCCTCCAGGCTGTTCGGTTTGGCGCCACCACTCGCGACCACCTTGGCCGTCATTGTTGCCTCTTTCCCGGCGGTGTGGCCAAAATTGATCTGGCCGCTGGTGCTGACCCGCGGGTTCCCTGCGGTTTGCTGTGTCGGCGGTCGGATTATCCGGGCTGATCGAATCCGCGGCTGCCCTCGATTGGTCGGAACGATTTGTCTTTGGCTGCTTCGATGTCTCGGCGGCAAGCGTACCGGTGTCCGTTGCCGGTGAGTTTGATTCGGCCACCGGGCCGATCCTTCCCGTATCCTTTGCCGGATTCGAGCCTCTATCGGTCTGTCTTCGGGTCGCCTTCTGAGCGGCACCGCTGTTCTTCTTATTGTTGATGACGGGCGAGGTTCCTTCGCTTTTCCCATCTTGAGCTTGAGTGATAATTATTCGACTCTTGCTGCCTTTTATACCTGTGGCTGGTTCGCCTGGGAGGTCTTCCCCTTCTCCTGTACACGGTTTGATGTCTTGAGTGTGTACCCGGTGGTGTTTCCCTCTGCCGGCCTGAACCATGATGACTGTTGGCCCGAGGATTTTCCGTACTGTGTATGGACCGGAGAATTTTGGTGCCAACTTTGCGCAAAATCCGTCTGCAGCCATGGATAATGGGTGTTCCCTTTTCATGACTGCATCTCCTACCTTTGGTAGCCACTTTCTTCGGCGAAGATTATAGTGGCGCTTTTGGGTTTCTGTTGCCCTTGCTTGCGCGTTTTGCGCAAGTTGGAATCCTTCCTGCAGTCGGCCTATTTCTGTTTTCCGGTGTGTGTAATCCTTTCGGGTTGGATCTTCCCCGGGTTGTCCGGAGGGTGGCCTGTCTGTACCTCGCATTGCAAGTTCTCTGCCATATGTCAGGTATGCCGGTGTCATCCCTGTGGCACTATGTCTCGCGGTGTTGTACGCGAAGATGGCTGATGCGACCGTCTGATCCCATGTCCGGTGATTTTCCTCTGTGTACTGTGCGATTATGGTCTTTATTACCCTGTTTGTTCTTTCCACTGGGTTGCACTGTGGTGTGTACGGAGGCGTCTTCCGGTGTTGGATTTCGTATTTCTCGAGAAGTGTGTGAAAGTCCCTGCTTTCAAATTGCTTCCCGTTGTCTGTGATGGTGATCCGAGGGCATCCATGTCGCAGGATGACCAACTCCTCGAACGCTTTTGTTACTGCTGGTGCGGTGGCCTGCCGTAGTGGTCGGACTTCTGTCCATTTCGTGAATTTGTCCTGCATTACCACTAATGTTGTATAGCCCTGGTTTGATCGTGGTAGTGGTCCGACCAAATCGGCGGTGACGACGTCCCATGGTCCCATTGCTGGTGTCGTAAACATTTCTCCGGCTGGGGCTTGCTGTATTGCCTTGTATTGGAGGCAACTGCGGCAATTACGGACATATTTTATGGCGTCGTGCCTCATCCGTGGCCAAAAATACCGTTGGGTGAGCCGGTGTAGCGTTTTTGCTGTGCCCAGGTGACCTGCCGTTGGGTCGTCGTGCATCAGCTGTAGGATTTTTGGCCGTTCCGTGGCCGGGACGCATCTTTTCCACTCCCTTTCCGGTTGTAAACCGGCTGTGTCCGGGATATAGCGGTATACCTGGTTTTGGTATTCTTTATACCCTAGGGCTTGATCTGGCTTGGCCTTGATTTTATTCCGTATGTTTTCATACCAGGTATCCTTTGGCTGTTCGAGCAGATCTGCGTTCTCCGGTTGCCGGGACAGTGCGTCGGCTACGAAGTTCTGTTCCCCCCGACGGTATTTTACCGTAAAGTTGTACTGTTGGAGCTCTAGGCTCCATCTGGCCAGCCTTCCTGATGGGTTTTCGATCTTCTGTAGCCACTGTAGTGCTTGATGGTCCGTGATTACGAAGAAGTGGTATCCTTCTAGGTATGGACGCATCTTTCGGATCCCCCATACCACTGCTAAGCATTCCTGCTCCGTTACGGAATAGTTCCTCTCGGCTCCGTTCAGTGTGCGGCTAGCGTACGCTATTACTCGTTCTTCCCCTTCGATTTCCTGTGATAGCACTACCCCGAGTCCGTGGTTACTTGCGTCTGTTTGCAAATAAAACGGTTTCTCGAAGTCGGGGCAGGCTAGTACTGGGGCTTGTGCCAATTGTGCCCTGAGTGTTTGAAACGCTTTTTCTTCCGTGTCGGTCCACGTCCATCCTCTCTTCTTCTGCAGAAGCTTATGCAGTGGTTCGGCGGTGTCCGCGAAGTGGGGTATGTATCTGCGGTACCATGATACCATCCCCAGGAAACGTCGAAGCTCCTTTAGGTTCTTCGGTGCGGTGATGCTGCGTATTGCCTTGACTTTTTCCGGGTCTGTATGTACTCCCTGGCTTGTTACCAGATGTCCCAGGTAGCGGAGTTCGGTACGGCCGAATTGGCATTTGTCCGGATTAATTTTTAGCCGCGCCTGTTGCAGTCGGTTTAGTACCTCTCGTAAATTTCGTAGATGTTCGCCGAATGTTTTTCCCAAAACGATGATGTCGTCCAGGTATACGAAGGCCTTGGGCTCTAATTCTGGCCCAATTACCGTGTCTAGAAGCCGTTGGAAGGTTGCGGGTGCGGAGTGTAGTCCGAATGGCATTACCTTGAATTGGTATAGGCCTCGGCCCGGTACTGTGAATGCCGTGATCGGGCGACTTTTTTGGTCCAACGGTACTTGCCAATAGCCATTCGCCAGGTCTATTGTTGAGATATACCTGGCGCCCCTTAGTTTCTCTAATGTGGCTTGTACCTGAGGCAGGGGGTATGCATCTTTTTCTGTCACGCTGTTCACGCGTCGAAAGTCGATGCAGAATCTTGGTTTGCCGTTGGTTTTTCTGACTATTACTACCGGTGAACTCCACGGGCTTTTCGACGGTTCGATTATTCCGTCCTTTAGCATCCGATCGACCTCTTCGTTTATTATCTGCTGCGTGGCCGGGTTGCGAGGGGTGTACCGCTGTTTTATTGGTACCTCTGTCTTTGGTTGGATCCGGTGGGTGGTCAGGTGAGTCGTCCCCTGGAGAAGAGCGAACTTCGGCAGTTCTTCGTCTAGCAGTGCCTGTAGCTGTTTTTCTTGCTCCTTCGTACATTTCTTTAGGCCTTCCGGTCCGTTAATTGTATCGGCTTTATCCTGGAATGTCCAGTGGTGAGGGCCTATCGTTACTGTGGCCCCTAGTGCTCGGAGCATGTCGACGCCGATTAGTATTGGCTGTGACAGCGTTGGTAGTACCGGGCAGGTTACTGCTACCGTGCTTCCGCAGAGATCCATTATGATCTCTACTTCCCCTTCTAGTGGGACCGCTGAGTTATCCGCTATTCGGACGGTCAGTTCGGTGGGGGTGGATTTCGCTCCGTTCCGTGCGCTCCATTCGGCTACGTCCTGGCGTATGTAGGACCGTGTTGCTCCTGTGTCTACGAGCGCTTGAAACTTTCGCCCGTAGATAATTACCTGCGTAAAAATCCTGTTGTCCGGACTTGTGTCTGCGGAGGCATTGTGCTGTTCAGCCGGTCGGTGCCTCTGCCACCGGCTCTGGGCCCGTTTCCCGTCACATTATTGCACGGGCAACGGAAGGTTGATCGCCCCGTTGTACCGCAGTACGAGCAGAATAGTTTTTGGGGCCTGCGGCATTCTGTTCTTTGATGGCCCCTCTGTCCGCACCTCCAGCAGCACGTTTCTCGGCTGTACTTCTCGTTTATGACATCTGCTTTTTCGACCCCTGGGTCTGGTTCTTTACCTGTGGCCTCCGTTTTTATTGGCCCTATAGCGGCGGCGGCCCTGGTTGAAGAGCGGGTTCTCTCTTCTTTCGTTATTTGTTCTATTTCCTCTGCCCGTTCGAGGATAACTTGGATGGTTGTTCCTTCTTCCCGCCGTATAAACTTTCGATAGTCGGGGTGGAGGTTACGGTGTACCCTGGCGATTTGCTCGGATTCTGAAAAACCTCCGTGCCGCCGCATGAGCGTTTGTATGTCTACCACATACTCCCATGTTGGTTCCCCTGGTCTTTGTAGCCTGTTCCTTATTTCGTCTTCCATGTTGAATAGGCGATCCTGGGGTATGAACATTTTCTTGAATGCTCGTAGGAAATCTTCCCATTTCCCCCACTTGTGTTTTTCGTTTCGATACCACAGGAGGGCTTTTCCCCTCAGTATCTCCGCTAAGCATCGTAATGTTTGCTCCGGCTTGACCTCGTAACTGTCATGGAGGTCGTCCAGGCGGTCAATGAAGTCTTCGGGGTTTTTCCCTTCGAAATTGGCGCCCCACCGACTGATTGTTTTCAGTATGTCGGTTTTTTGGGGCTCTTGTGAGGGCCCTGCCGTTGCGGAATCTTCCTTCGGCATACTGCGGATTTTTCCTGCTAGTCGTGCTCGTAATTCGTCGACTGTTCCCTCTGTGTCTACTCCTAGCTCCTCGGCTTTTTCCCGTAGTTCCTCCTTCTTCAGTCGGTATATCCACCCTACCTGTGCACTCATCCGTGGTTCTCCCTATTATCCAGACTGTTCGGGCGCCATTTGTAACGGATATAGGTCGGGAGATAATGCCGGCTCAGTCGGTCGTCGAGAGTTCTTCGGCCACGAATGAGATACACCAGGTGTGGTCAAATAAACAATGTTTATTATCGTCCTCCTTACTTCTAACAACCAAGGGGCCCACGCTGGGCTATCGTACAGTTAACGCGGCGAGATTCGGATGACCCGAAGGTCCGACGCTCGGCACTTACTTCTAGTGAACACGCTGGCCCACGCTGGGCTATCGTACAGTTAACGCGGCGAGATTCGGATGACCCGAAGGTCCGACGCTCGGAACTTACTTCTAGTGAACACGCTGGCCCACGCTGGACTATCGTACAGTTAACGCGGCGGCAACGCGGACGGTGGTCGCGGTGACCCTAAGCTAATCGCGGCGGCTGGTCCGGTGACCCTATTCCAGATACGGCTCCGCGGAGCAGAGAGAGAGCGACGATGCTGGTGACGGTAATCGGAAGATCGAGAGGGATGGATCTACCTCTAGTCAAAGGCGTCAGCCACAAGCGTCGAGGTAGCGGGAGGTGCGCTCCAAGGGCGTCGGCCACGAGGAGAGTACACCCTGCGAGGGCGTCAGCCACAAGAGGGGTACTAGCGGTGAGGGAGGTCCCTGGGCGTCAGCCACGGGGACTGGCGGTGTGAGCGTGAAAAGGCGTCGGCCACAGACACGGTTCACTCGGTCGGAGGATATCCAAGGGCGTCAGCCACGAGGATCGGAGTGCAAGAGTATAGGGGCGTCGGCCACGAATACGTCTCGCCAGGTCGGAAGGATTCCCAAGGGCGTCGGCCACAAGGGATCTCGGAACGGAGTCGGCGGTAAGCGGACAGGAAGCCTGATTCTCGGTCGCGGTGTCAGAAAGCGTTCGTGGAGTAGCCACTAGTAGCGATCGTTCCACTAGATCGGAGAACCCGACTGCCCCTCTCTGGGTCCGCGGCGCGTATTTATATCCCCGCGAGAAAGCGCGAGTCCGCGGTGGCCATCTCGCGGCCGTCGCCGCGGTTCTCGCTAGAGACCGCGGGTGCTCGCGGTGGCCCTCTCGCGGTCGCGGCTGCGGGTTCCCTGGTCGGCGTTGCGGTACTTGCGAGAAGCCGCGTGCGCTCGCGGCGGCCATCTCGCGGGATTCACGGGCCGGAGAGAGAAGAGTCTCGCGCCTCTGTTATATTCGTTACATCATATTATCACCACTGGTCTAACGAAATGTGAGAATTAAGCTGTATAACCCAAACTTTCACCAACACAGAGTGGAACCACGCGCAGGGTCTCGTTCTGCAACCGTAGCAGAGATGGACGCGTTCGAATAATACGCGATCATCCACAAAGGGCATTTCGATTCGTCGGAGCACGACGTGATGAAGTAAAATTGGAATTTATTCTGCGAGGCTCACCGTCTCACCGTCGAGAAGTGGTCGAAGCCACCGTAACAATATAAACAGTTGACGCCCCCCCCCCCTCATCGATGCGCAATAAAATTATCAAACGTTGCCCTGTCCGCTTCTTTAAAACGGTTGGGGAGTACTGCTGTTAAGCACAAGTGAAAGCTTTTGGATTCGAAGAATTGCAAGCTCGCATTTTCACCACAGGTCTACCGGAACCTGAGAATAAAGCTGTGCAGCCCAATATTGCACCAACACAGAGTGGATCCACGCGCAGGATCTCGTTCTCCAACCGAAGCTGAGATGGACGCGTTCGAATAATACGCGATCATTCACAAAGGGTATTTCGATTCGTCGGAGCACGACGTGATGAAGTAAAATTGGAATTTATTCTGCGCGGCTCACCGTCTCACCGGCCAGAAGTGGTCGAAGCCACCGCAACAATATAAACAATTAACGCCCCCCATCTCATCGAGGCGCCATAAAACTATCAAACGTTGCCCGGTCCGCGGCTATAAAATGGTTGGGGAGCACTGCTGTTAAGCACAAGTGAAAGCTTTTGGATTCGAAGAATTGCAAGCTCGCATTTTCACCACAGGTCTACCGGAACCTGAGAATAAAGCTGTGCAGCCCAATATTGCACCAACACAGAGTGGAACCACGCGCACGATAGCGTTCTCCTATAGAAACAGAGATGGACCCGTTCGAAGAATACGCGACCATCCACAAAGGGTATTTCGATTCGACGGAGCACGACGTGATGAAGTAAAATTGTAATTTATACTGCGAGGCTCACAGTCTCACCGGCGAGGAGTGGTCGAAGCCACCGTAGCAATATAAACAATTGACGCCCCCCCACCCTCATCGAGGCGCCGTAAAATTATCAAACGTTGCCCTGTCCGCGGCTATAAAATGATTGGGGAGCACTGCTGTAAAGCACAAGTTAGAGCTATTTGATTCGAAGAATTGCAAGCTCATATCATCACCACTGGTCTAACGAAATGTGAGAATTAAGCTGTATAACCCAAACTTTCACCAACACAGAGTGGAAACACGCGCAGGGTCTCGTTCTGCAACCGTAGCAGAGATGGACGCGTTCGAATAATACGCGATCATCCACAAAGGGCATTTCGATTCGTCGGAGCACGACGTGATGAAGTAAAATTGGAATTTATTCTGCGAGGTTCACCGTCTCACCGGCGAGAAGTGGTCGAAGCCACCGTAACAATATAAACAATTGACGCCCCCCCCCTCATCGATGCGCAATAAAATTATCAAACGTTGCCCTGTCCGCGGCTTTAAAACGGTTGGGGAGTACTGCTGTTAAGCACAAGTGAATGCTTTTGGATTCGAAGAATTGCAAGCTCGCATTTTCACCACAGGTCTTGCGAAACCTGAGAATAAAGCTGTGCAGCCCAATATTGCACCAACACAGAGTGGATCCTCGCGCAGGATCTCGTTCTCTAACCGAAACAGAGACGGACGCGTTCGAATAATACGCGATCATCCACAAAGGGTATTTCGATTCGTCGGTTGACGACGTGATAAAGAAAAGTTGGAATTTGTTCTGCGAGGCTCACCGTCCCACTGGCGAGACGGGGCTAAGCCTCCGCAAAAATATAAACAATTAACGTCTCGCCCCTCATCGTGGCGCGGTAAAATTATCAAACGTTGACCGGTTCGCGACTATAAAAAGTTTGGGGAGCCTGCTGTAAAGCACAAATGGGAGCTTTTGGATTCGATGAATTGCGAGCTCTTAATATCACCATAGGTCTTGCGAACCCTGAGAATTAAGCTGTGGAGCTCAATATTGCACCAACACAGAGTGGAACCACGCGCACGATAGCGTTCTCCTATCGAAACAGAGATGGACCCGTTCGAAGAATACGCGACCATCCACAAAGGGTATTTCGATTCGTCGGAGCACGACGTGATGAAGTAAAATTGGAATTTATTCTGCGCGGCTCACCGTCTCACCGGCCAGAAGTGGTCGAAGCCACCGCAACAATATAAACAATTAACGCCCCCCATCTCATCGAGGCGCCATAAAACTATCAAACGTTGCCCGGTCCGCGGCTATAAAATGGTTGGAGAGCACTGCTGTTAAGCACAAGTGAAAGCTTTTGGATTCGAAGAATTGCAAGCCCGCATTTTCACCACAGGTCTTGCGAAACCTGAGAATAAAGCTGTGCAGCCCAATATTGCACCAACACAGAGTGGATCCTCGCGCAGGATCTCGTTCTCTAACCGAAACAGAGACGGACGCGTTCGAATAATACGCGATCATCGACAAAGGGTATTTCGATTCGTCGGTTGACGACGTGATAAAGAAAAGTTGGAATTTGTTCTGCGAGGCTCACCGTCCCACTGGCGAGACGGGGCCTAAGCCTCCGCAAAAATATAAACAATTAACGTCTCGCCCCTCATCGTGGCGCGGTAAAATTATCAAACGTTGACCGGTTCGCGACTATAAAAAGTTTGGGGAGCCTGCTGTAAAGCACAAATGGGAGCTTTTGGATTCGATGAATTGCAAGCTCTTAATATCACCATAGGTCTTGCGAACCCTGAGAATTAAGCTGTATAACCCAAACTTGCACCAACACAGAGTGGAACCACGCACAGGGTCTCGTTCTGCAACCGTAGCAGAGATGGACCCGTTCGAAGAATACGCGACCATCCACAAAGGGTATTTCGATTCGTCGGAGCACGACGTGATGAAGTAAAATTGGAATTTATTCTGCGAGGCTCACAGTCTCACCGGCAAGGAGTGGTCGAAGCCACCGTAGCAATATAAACAATTGACGCCCCACCCCCCTCATCGAGGCGCCGTAAAATTATCAAACGTTGCCCGATCCGCGGCTATAAAATGGTTGGGGAGCACTGATTTAAAGCACAAGTTAGAGCTATTTGATTCGAAGAATTCCAAGCTCATATTATCACCACTGGTCTAACGAAATGTGAGAATTAAGCTGTATAACCCAATATTGTACCAACACAGAGTGGAACCACGCGCAGGGTCTCGTTCTGCAACCGTAGCAGAGATGGACCCGTTCGAAGAATACGCGACCATCCACAAAGGGTATTTCGATTCGTCGGAGCACGACGTGATGAAGTAAAATTGGAATTTACTCTGCGAGGCTCACCGTCTAACCGGCGAGAAGTGGTCGAAGCCACCGTAACAATATAAACAATTAACGTCTCGCCCCGCATCGTGGCGCGGTAAAATTATCAAACGTTGACCGGTTCGCGACTATAAAAAGTTTGGGGAGCCTGCTGTAAAGCACAAATGGGAGCTTTTGGATTCGAAGAATTGCAAGCTCTTAATATCACCATAGGTCTTGCGAACCCTGAGAATTAAGCTGTGGAGCTAAATATTGCACCAACACAGAGTGGAACCACGCGCACGATAGCATTCTCCTATCGAAACAGAGATGGACCCGTTCGAAGAATACGCGACCATCCACAAAGGGTATTTCGATTCGTCGGAGCACGACGTGATGAAGTAAAATTGGAATTTATTCTGCGAGGCTCACAGTCTCACCGGCAAGGAGTGGTCGAAGCCACCGTAGCAATATGAACGATTGACGCCCCACCCCCCTCATCGAGGCGCCGTAAAATTATCAAACGTTGCCCGATCCGCGGCTATAAAATGGTTGGGGAGCACTGCTGTAAAGCACAAGTTAGAGCTATTTGATTCGAAGAATTCCAAGCTCATATTATCACCACTGGTCTAACGAAATGTGAGAATTAAGCTGTATAACCCAATATTGCACCAACACAGAGTGGAACCACGCGCAGGGTCTCGTTCTGCAACCGTAGCAGAGATGGACCCGTTCGAAGAATACGCGACCATCCACAAAGGGTATTTCGATTCGTCGGAGCACGACGTGATGAAGTAAAATTGGAATTTACTCTGCGAGGCTCACCGTCTAACCGGCGAGAAGTGGTCGAAGCCACCGTGACAATATAAACAATTAACGTCTCGCCCCTCATCGTGGCGCGGTAAAATTATCAAACGTTGACCGGTTCGCGACTATAAAAAGTTTGGGGAGCCTGCTGTAAAGCACAAATGGGACCTTTTGGATTCGAAGAATTGCAAGCTCTTAATATCACCATAGGTCTTGCGAACCCTGAGAATTAAGCTGTGGAGCTCAATATTGCACCAACACAGAGTGGAACCACGCGCACGATAGCGTTCTTCTATCGAAACAGAGATGGACCCGTTCGAAGAATACGCGACCATCCACAAAGGGTATTTCGATTCGATGGAGCACGACGTGATGAAGTAAAATTGGAATTTATTCTGCGAGGCTCACAGTCTCACCGGCAAGGAGTGGTCGAAGCCACCGTAGCAATATAAACAATTGACGCCCCACCCCCCTCATCGAGGCGCCGTAAAATTATCAAACGTTGCCCGATCCGCGGCTATAAAATGGTTGGGGAGCACTGCTGTAAAGCACAAGTTAGAGCTATTTGATTCGAAGAATTCCAAGCTCATATTATCACCACTGGTCTAACGAAATGTGAGAATTAAGCTGTATAACCCAATATTGTACCAACACAGAGTGGAACCACGCGCAGGGTCTCGTTCTGCAACCGTAGCAGAGATGGACCCGTTCGAAGAATACGCGGCCATCCACAAAGGGTATTTCGATTCGTCGGAGCACGACGTGATGAAGTAAAATTGGAATTTACTCTGCGAGGCTCACCGTCTAACCGGCGAGAAGTGGTCGAAGCCACCGTAACAATATAAACAATTAACGTCTCGCCCCGCATCGTGGCGCGGTAAAATTATCAAACGTTGACCGGTTCGCGACTATAAAAAGTTTGGGGAGCCTGCTGTAAAGCACAAATGGGAGCTTTTGGATTCGAAGAATTGCAAGCTCTTAATATCACCATAGGTCTTGCGAACCCTGAGAATTAAGCTGTGGAGCTAAATATTGCACCAACACAGAGTGGAACCACGCGCACGATAGCATTCTCCTATCGAAACAGAGATGGACCCGTTCGAAGAATACGCGACCATCCACAAAGGGTATTTCGATTCGTCGGAGCACGACGTGATGAAGTAAAATTGGAATTTACTCTGCGAGGCTCACCGTCTAACCGGCGAGAAGTGGTCGAAGCCACCGTGACAATATAAACAATTAACGTCTCTCCCCTCATCGTGGCGCGGTAAAATTATCAAACGTTGACCGGTTCGCGACTATAAAAAGTTTGGGGAGCCTGCTGTAAAGCACAAATGGGACCTTTTGGATTCGAAGAATTGCAAGCTCTTAATATCACCATAGGTCTTGCGAACCCTGAGAATTAAGCTGTGGAGCTCAATATTGCACCAACACAGAGTGGAACCACGCGCACGATAGCGTTCTCCTATCGAAACAGAGATGGACCCGTTCGAAGAATACGCGACCATCCACAAAGGGTATTTCGATTCGATGGAGCACGACGTGATGAAGTAAAATTGGAATTTATTCTGCGAGGCTCACCGTCTCACCGGCGAGAAGTGGTCGAAGCCACCGTAACAATATAAACAATTGACGGCCCCCCCTCATCGAGGTGCAATAAAATTATCAAACGTTGCCCTGTCCGCGGCTATAAAATGGTTGGGGAGTACTGCTGTTAAGCACAAGTGAAAGCTTTTGGATTCGAAGAATTGCAAGCTCGCATTTTCACCACAGGTCTTGCGAAACCTGAGAATAAAGCTGTGCAGCTCAATATTGCACCAACACAGAGTGGATCCTCGCGCAGGATCTCGTTCTCTAACCGAAACAGAGACGGACGCGTTCGAATAATACGCGATCATCGACAAAGGGTATTTCGATTCGTCGGTTGACGACGTGATAAAGAAAAGTTGGAATTTGTTCTGCGAGGCTCACCGTCCCACTGGCGAGACGGGGCCTAAGCCTCCGCAAAAATATAAACAATTAACGTCTCGCCCCTCATCGTGGCGCGGTAAAATTATCAAACGTTGACCGGTTCGCGACTATAAAAAGTTTGGGGAGCCTGCTGTAAAGCACAAATGGGAGCTTTTGGATTCGATGAATTGCAAGCTCTTAATATCACCATAGGTCTTGCGAACCCTGAGAATTAAGCTGTATAACCCAAACTTGCACCAACACAGAGTGGAACCACGCACAGGGTCTCGTTCTGCAACCGTAGCAGAGATGGACCCGTTCGAAGAATACGCGACCATCCACAAAGGGTATTTCGATTCGTCGGAGCACGACGTGATGAAGTAAAATTGGAATTTACTCTGCGAGGCTCACCGTCTAACCGGCGAGAAGTGGTCGAAGCCACCGTAACAATATAAACAATTAACGTCACGCCCCTCATCGTGGCGCGGTAAAATTATCAAACGTTGCCCGATCCGCGGCTATAAAATGGTTGGGGAGCACTGCTGTAAAGCACAAGTTAGAGCTATTTGATTCGAAGAATTCCAAGCTCATATTATCACCACTGGTCTAACGAAATGTGAGAATTAAGCTGTATAACCCAATATTGCACCAACACAGAGTGGAACCACGCGCAGGGTCTCGTTCTGCAACCGTAGCAGAGATGGACCCGTTCGAAGAATACGCGACCATCCACAAAGGGTATTTCGATTCGTCGGAGCATGACGTGATGAAGTAAAATTGGAATTTACTCTGCGAGGCTCACCGTCTAACCGGCGAGAAGTGGTCGAAGCCACCGTGACAATATAAACAATTAACGTCTCGCCCCTCATCGTGGCGCGGTAAAATTATCAAACGTTGACCGGTTCGCGACTATAAAAAGTTTGGGGAGCCTGCTGTAAAGCACAAATGGGACCTTTTGGATTCGAAGAATTGCAAGCTCTTAATATCACCATAGGTCTTGCGAACCCTGAGAATTAAGCTGTGGAGCTCAATATTGCACCAACACAGAGTGGAACCACGCGCACGATAGCGTTCTTCTATCGAAACAGAGATGGACCCGTTCGAAGAATACGCGACCATCCACAAAGGGTATTTCGATTCGATGGAGCACGACGTGATGAAGTAAAATTGGAATTTATTCTGCGAGGCTCACAGTCTCACCGGCAAGGAGTGGTCGAAGCCACCGTAGCAATATAAACAATTGACGCCCCACCCCCCTCATCGAGGCGCCGTAAAATTATCAAACGTTGCCCGATCCGCGGCTATAAAATGGTTGGGGAGCACTGCTGTAAAGCACAAGTTAGAGCTATTTGATTCGAAGAATTCCAAGCTCATATTATCACCACTGGTCTAACGAAATGTGAGAATTAAGCTGTATAACCCAATATTGTACCAACACAGAGTGGAACCACGCGCAGGGTCTCGTTCTGCAACCGTAGCAGAGATGGACCCGTTCGAAGAATACGCGGCCATCCACAAAGGGTATTTCGATTCGTCGGAGCACGACGTGATGAAGTAAAATTGGAATTTACTCTGCGAGGCTCACCGTCTAACCGGCGAGAAGTGGTCGAAGCCACCGTAACAATATAAACAATTAACGTCTCGCCCCGCATCGTGGCGCGGTAAAATTATCAAACGTTGACCGGTTCGCGACTATAAAAAGTTTGGGGAGCCTGCTGTAAAGCACAAATGGGAGCTTTTGGATTCGAAGAATTGCAAGCTCTTAATATCACCATAGGTCTTGCGAACCCTGAGAATTAAGCTGTGGAGCTAAATATTGCACCAACACAGAGTGGAACCACGCGCACGATAGCATTCTCCTATCGAAACAGAGATGGACCCGTTCGAAGAATACGCGACCATCCACAAAGGGTATTTCGATTCGTCGGAGCACGACGTGATGAAGTAAAATTGGAATTTACTCTGCGAGGCTCACCGTCTAACCGGCGAGAAGTGGTCGAAGCCACCGTGACAATATAAACAATTAACGTCTCTCCCCTCATCGTGGCGCGGTAAAATTATCAAACGTTGACCGGTTCGCGACTATAAAAAGTTTGGGGAGCCTGCTGTAAAGCACAAATGGGACCTTTTGGATTCGAAGAATTGCAAGCTCTTAATATCACCATAGGTCTTGCGAACCCTGAGAATTAAGCTGTGGAGCTCAATATTGCACCAACACAGAGTGGAACCACGCGCACGATAGCGTTCTCCTATCGAAACAGAGATGGACCCGTTCGAAGAATACGCGACCATCCACAAAGGGTATTTCGATTCGATGGAGCACGACGTGATGAAGTAAAATTGGAATTTATTCTGCGAGGCTCACCGTCTCACCGGCGAGAAGTGGTCGAAGCCACCGTAACAATATAAACAATTGACGGCCCCCCCTCATCGAGGTGCAATAAAATTATCAAACGTTGCCCTGTCCGCGGCTATAAAATGGTTGGGGAGTACTGCTGTTAAGCACAAGTGAAAGCTTTTGGATTCGAAGAATTGCAAGCTCGCATTTTCACCACAGGTCTTGCGAAACCTGAGAATAAAGCTGTGCAGCTCAATATTGCACCAACACAGAGTGGATCCTCGCGCAGGATCTCGTTCTCTAACCGAAACAGAGACGGACGCGTTCGAATAATACGCGATCATCGACAAAGGGTATTTCGATTCGTCGGTTGACGACGTGATAAAGAAAAGTTGGAATTTGTTCTGCGAGGCTCACCGTCCCACTGGCGAGACGGGGCCTAAGCCTCCGCAAAAATATAAACAATTAACGTCTCGCCCCTCATCGTGGCGCGGTAAAATTATCAAACGTTGACCGGTTCGCGACTATAAAAAGTTTGGGGAGCCTGCTGTAAAGCACAAATGGGAGCTTTTGGATTCGATGAATTGCAAGCTCTTAATATCACCATAGGTCTTGCGAACCCTGAGAATTAAGCTGTATAACCCAAACTTGCACCAACACAGAGTGGAACCACGCACAGGGTCTCGTTCTGCAACCGTAGCAGAGATGGACCCGTTCGAAGAATACGCGACCATCCACAAAGGGTATTTCGATTCGTCGGAGCACGACGTGATGAAGTAAAATTGGAATTTACTCTGCGAGGCTCACCGTCTAACCGGCGAGAAGTGGTCGAAGCCACCGTAACAATATAAACAATTAACGTCACGCCCCTCATCGTGGCGCGGTAAAATTATCAAACGTTGCCCGATCCGCGGCTATAAAATGGTTGGGGAGCACTGCTGTAAAGCACAAGTTAGAGCTATTTGATTCGAAGAATTCCAAGCTCATATTATCACCACTGGTCTAACGAAATGTGAGAATTAAGCTGTATAACCCAATATTGCACCAACACAGAGTGGAACCACGCGCAGGGTCTCGTTCTGCAACCGTAGCAGAGATGGACCCGTTCGAAGAATACGCGACCATCCACAAAGGGTATTTCGATTCGTCGGAGCATGACGTGATGAAGTAAAATTGGAATTTACTCTGCGAGGCTCACCGTCTAACCGGCGAGAAGTGGTCGAAGCCACCGTGACAATATAAACAATTAACGTCTCGCCCCTCATCGTGGCGCGGTAAAATTATCAAACGTTGACCGGTTCGCGACTATAAAAAGTTTGGGGAGCCTGCTGTAAAGCACAAATGGGACCTTTTGGATTCGAAGAATTGCAAGCTCTTAATATCACCATAGGTCTTGCGAACCCTGAGAATTAAGCTGTGGAGCTCAATATTGCACCAACACAGAGTGGAACCACGCGCACGATAGCGTTCTCCTATCGAAACAGAGATGGACCCGTTCGAAGAATACGCGACCATCCACAAAGGGTATTTCGATTCGATGGAGCACGACGTGATGAAGTAAAATTGGAATTTATTCTGCGAGGCTCACAGTCTCACCGGCAAGGAGTGGTCGAAGCCACCGTAGCAATATAAACAATTGACGCCCCACCCCCCTCATCGAGGCGCCGTAAAATTATCAACCGTTGCCCGATCCGCGGCTATAAAATGGTTGGGGAGCACTGCTGTAAAGCACAAGTTAGAGCTATTTGATTCGAAGAATTCCAAGCTCATATTATCACCACTGGTCTAACGAAATGTGAGAATTAAGCTGTATAACCCAATATTGTACCAACACAGAGTGGAACCACGCGCAGGGTCTCGTTCTGCAACCGTAGCAGAGATGGACCCGTTCGAAGAATACGCGGCCATCCACAAAGGGTATTTCGATTCGTCGGAGCACGACGTGATGAAGTAAAATTGGAATTTACTCTGCGAGGCTCACCGTCTAACCGGCGAGAAGTGGTCGAAGCCACCGTAACAATATAAACAATTAACGTCTCGCCCCGCATCGTGGCGCGGTAAAATTATCAAACGTTGACCGGTTCGCGACTATAAAAAGTTTGGGGAGCCTGCTGTAAAGCACAAATGGGAGCTTTTGGATTCGAAGAATTGCAAGCTCTTAATATCACCATAGGTCTTGCGAACCCTGAGAATTAAGCTGTGGAGCTAAATATTGCACCAACACAGAGTGGAACCACGCGCACGATAGCATTCTCCTATCGAAACAGAGATGGACCCGTTCGAAGAATACGCGACCATCCACAAAGGGTATTTCGATTCGTCGGAGCACGACGTGATGAAGTAAAATTGGAATTTACTCTGCGAGGCTCACCGTCTAACCGGCGAGAAGTGGTCGAAGCCACCGTGACAATATAAACAATTAACGTCTCGCCCCTCATCGTGGCGCGGTAAAATTATCAAACGTTGACCGGTTCGCGACTATAAAAAGTTTGGGGAGCCTGCTGTAAAGCACAAATGGGACCTTTTGGATTCGAAGAATTGCAAGCTCTTAATATCACCATAGGTCTTGCGAACCCTGAGAATTAAGCTGTGGAGCTCAATATTGCACCAACACAGAGTGGAACCACGCGCACGATAGCGTTCTCCTATCGAAACAGAGATGGACCCGTTCGAAGAATACGCGACCATCCACAAAGGGTATTTCGATTCGATGGAGCACGACGTGATGAAGTAAAATTGGAATTTATTCTGCGAGGCTCACAGTCTCACCGGCAAGGAGTGGTCGAAGCCACCGTAGCAATATAAACAATTGACGCCCCACCCCCCTCATCGAGGCGCCGTAAAATTATCAAACGTTGCCCGATCCGCGGCTATAAAATGGTTAGGGAGCACTGCTGTAAAGCACAAGTTAGAGCTATTTGATTCGAAGAATTCCAAGCTCATATTATCACCACTGGTCTAACGAAATGTGAGAATTAAGCTGTATAACCCAATATTGTACCAACACAGAGTGGAACCACGCGCAGGGTCTCGTTCTGCAACCGTAGCAGAGATGGACCCGTTCGAAGAATACGCGGCCATCCACAAAGGGTATTTCGATTCGTCGGAGCACGACGTGATGAAGTAAAATTGGAATTTACTCTGCGAGGCTCACCGTCTAACCGGCGAGAAGTGGTCGAAGCCACCGTAACAATATAAACAATTAACGTCTCGCCCCGCATCGTGGCGCGGTAAAATTATCAAACGTTGACCGGTTCGCGACTATAAAAAGTTTGGGGAGCCTGCTGTAAAGCACAAATGGGAGCTTTTGGATTCGAAGAATTGCAAGCTCTTAATATCACCATAGGTCTTGCGAACCCTGAGAATTAAGCTGTGGAGCTAAATATTGCACCAACACAGAGTGGAACCACGCGCACGATAGCATTCTCCTATCGAAACAGAGATGGACCCGTTCGAAGAATACGCGACCATCCACAAAGGGTATTTCGATTCGTCGGAGCACGACGTGATGAAGTAAAATTGGAATTTACTCTGCGAGGCTCACCGTCTAACCGGCGAGAAGTGGTCGAAGCCACCGTGACAATATAAACAATTAACGTCTCGCCCCTCATCGTGGCGCGGTAAAATTATCAAACGTTGACCGGTTCGCGACTATAAAAAGTTTGGGGAGCCTGCTGTAAAGCACAAATGGGACCTTTTGGATTCGAAGAATTGCAAGCTCTTAATATCACCATAGGTCTTGCGAACCCTGAGAATTAAGCTGTGGAGCTCAATATTGCACCAACACAGAGTGGAACCACGCGCACGATAGCGTTCTCCTATCGAAACAGAGATGGACCCGTTCGAAGAATACGCGACCATCCACAAAGGGTATTTCGATTCGATGGAGCACGACGTGATGAAGTAAAATTGGAATTTATTCTGCGAGGCTCACAGTCTCACCGGCAAGGAGTGGTCGAAGCCACCGTAGCAATATAAACAATTGACGCCCCACCCCCCTCATCGAGGCGCCGTAAAATTATCAAACGTTGCCCGATCCGCGGCTATAAAATGGTTGGGGAGCACTGCTGTAAAGCACAAGTTAGAGCTATTTGATTCGAAGAATTCCAAGCTCATATTATCACCACTGGTCTAACGAAATGTGAGAATTAAGCTGTATAACCCAATATTGTACCAACACAGAGTGGAACCACGCGCAGGGTCTCGTTCTGCAACCGTAGCAGAGATGGACCCGTTCGAAGAATACGCGGCCATCCACAAAGGGTATTTCGATTCGTCGGAGCACGACGTGATGAAGTAAAATTGGAATTTACTCTGCGAGGCTCACCGTCTAACCGGCGAGAAGTGGTCGAAGCCACCGTAACAATATAAACAATTAACGTCTCGCCCCGCATCGTGGCGCGGTAAAATTATCAAACGTTGACCGGTTCGCGACTATAAAAAGTTTGGGGAGCCTGCTGTAAAGCACAAATGGGAGCTTTTGGATTCGAAGAATTGCAAGCTCTTAATATCACCATAGGTCTTGCGAACCCTGAGAATTAAGCTGTGGAGCTAAATATTGCACCAACACAGAGTGGAACCACGCGCACGATAGCATTCTCCTATCGAAACAGAGATGGACCCGTTCGAAGAATACGCGACCATCCACAAAGGGTATTTCGATTCGTCGGAGCACGACGTGATGAAGTAAAATTGGAATTTACTCTGCGAGGCTCACCGTCTAACCGGCGAGAAGTGGTCGAAGCCACCGTGACAATATAAACAATTAACGTCTCTCCCCTCATCGTGGCGCGGTAAAATTATCAAACGTTGACCGGTTCGCGACTATAAAAAGTTTGGGGAGCCTGCTGTAAAGCACAAATGGGACCTTTTGGATTCGAAGAATTGCAAGCTCTTAATATCACCATAGGTCTTGCGAACCCTGAGAATTAAGCTGTGGAGCTCAATATTGCACCAACACAGAGTGGAACCACGCGCACGATAGCGTTCTCCTATCGAAACAGAGATGGACCCGTTCGAAGAATACGCGACCATCCACAAAGGGTATTTCGATTCGATGGAGCACGACGTGATGAAGTAAAATTGGAATTTATTCTGCGAGGCTCACCGTCTCACCGGCGAGAAGTGGTCGAAGCCACCGTAACAATATAAACAATTGACGGCCCCCCCTCATCGAGGTGCAATAAAATTATCAAACGTTGCCCTGTCCGCGGCTATAAAATGGTTGGGGAGTACTGCTGTTAAGCACAAGTGAAAGCTTTTGGATTCGAAGAATTGCAAGCTCGCATTTTCACCACAGGTCTTGCGAAACCTGAGAATAAAGCTGTGCAGCTCAATATTGCACCAACACAGAGTGGATCCTCGCGCAGGATCTCGTTCTCTAACCGAAACAGAGACGGACGCGTTCGAATAATACGCGATCATCGACAAAGGGTATTTCGATTCGTCGGTTGACGACGTGATAAAGAAAAGTTGGAATTTGTTCTGCGAGGCTCACCGTCCCACTGGCGAGACGGGGCCTAAGCCTCCGCAAAAATATAAACAATTAACGTCTCGCCCCTCATCGTGGCGCGGTAAAATTATCAAACGTTGACCGGTTCGCGACTATAAAAAGTTTGGGGAGCCTGCTGTAAAGCACAAATGGGAGCTTTTGGATTCGATGAATTGCAAGCTCTTAATATCACCATAGGTCTTGCGAACCCTGAGAATTAAGCTGTATAACCCAAACTTGCACCAACACAGAGTGGAACCACGCACAGGGTCTCGTTCTGCAACCGTAGCAGAGATGGACCCGTTCGAAGAATACGCGACCATCCACAAAGGGTATTTCGATTCGTCGGAGCACGACGTGATGAAGTAAAATTGGAATTTACTCTGCGAGGCTCACCGTCTAACCGGCGAGAAGTGGTCGAAGCCACCGTAACAATATAAACAATTAACGTCACGCCCCTCATCGTGGCGCGGTAAAATTATCAAACGTTGCCCGATCCGCGGCTATAAAATGGTTGGGGAGCACTGCTGTAAAGCACAAGTTAGAGCTATTTGATTCGAAGAATTCCAAGCTCATATTATCACCACTGGTCTAACGAAATGTGAGAATTAAGCTGTATAACCCAATATTGCACCAACACAGAGTGGAACCACGCGCAGGGTCTCGTTCTGCAACCGTAGCAGAGATGGACCCGTTCGAAGAATACGCGACCATCCACAAAGGGTATTTCGATTCGTCGGAGCATGACGTGATGAAGTAAAATTGGAATTTACTCTGCGAGGCTCACCGTCTAACCGGCGAGAAGTGGTCGAAGCCACCGTGACAATATAAACAATTAACGTCTCGCCCCTCATCGTGGCGCGGTAAAATTATCAAACGTTGACCGGTTCGCGACTATAAAAAGTTTGGGGAGCCTGCTGTAAAGCACAAATGGGACCTTTTGGATTCGAAGAATTGCAAGCTCTTAATATCACCATAGGTCTTGCGAACCCTGAGAATTAAGCTGTGGAGCTCAATATTGCACCAACACAGAGTGGAACCACGCGCACGATAGCGTTCTCCTATCGAAACAGAGATGGACCCGTTCGAAGAATACGCGACCATCCACAAAGGGTATTTCGATTCGATGGAGCACGACGTGATGAAGTAAAATTGGAATTTATTCTGCGAGGCTCACAGTCTCACCGGCAAGGAGTGGTCGAAGCCACCGTAGCAATATAAACAATTGACGCCCCACCCCCCTCATCGAGGCGCCGTAAAATTATCAACCGTTGCCCGATCCGCGGCTATAAAATGGTTGGGGAGCACTGCTGTAAAGCACAAGTTAGAGCTATTTGATTCGAAGAATTCCAAGCTCATATTATCACCACTGGTCTAACGAAATGTGAGAATTAAGCTGTATAACCCAATATTGTACCAACACAGAGTGGAACCACGCGCAGGGTCTCGTTCTGCAACCGTAGCAGAGATGGACCCGTTCGAAGAATACGCGGCCATCCACAAAGGGTATTTCGATTCGTCGGAGCACGACGTGATGAAGTAAAATTGGAATTTACTCTGCGAGGCTCACCGTCTAACCGGCGAGAAGTGGTCGAAGCCACCGTAACAATATAAACAATTAACGTCTCGCCCCGCATCGTGGCGCGGTAAAATTATCAAACGTTGACCGGTTCGCGACTATAAAAAGTTTGGGGAGCCTGCTGTAAAGCACAAATGGGAGCTTTTGGATTCGAAGAATTGCAAGCTCTTAATATCACCATAGGTCTTGCGAACCCTGAGAATTAAGCTGTGGAGCTAAATATTGCACCAACACAGAGTGGAACCACGCGCACGATAGCATTCTCCTATCGAAACAGAGATGGACCCGTTCGAAGAATACGCGACCATCCACAAAGGGTATTTCGATTCGTCGGAGCACGACGTGATGAAGTAAAATTGGAATTTACTCTGCGAGGCTCACCGTCTAACCGGCGAGAAGTGGTCGAAGCCACCGTGACAATATAAACAATTAACGTCTCGCCCCTCATCGTGGCGCGGTAAAATTATCAAACGTTGACCGGTTCGCGACTATAAAAAGTTTGGGGAGCCTGCTGTAAAGCACAAATGGGACCTTTTGGATTCGAAGAATTGCAAGCTCTTAATATCACCATAGGTCTTGCGAACCCTGAGAATTAAGCTGTGGAGCTCAATATTGCACCAACACAGAGTGGAACCACGCGCACGATAGCGTTCTCCTATCGAAACAGAGATGGACCCGTTCGAAGAATACGCGACCATCCACAAAGGGTATTTCGATTCGATGGAGCACGACGTGATGAAGTAAAATTGGAATTTATTCTGCGAGGCTCACCGTCTCACCGGCGAGAAGTGGTCGAAGCCTCCGTAACAATATAAACAATTGACGGCCCCCCCTCATCGAGGTGCAATAAAATTATCAAACGTTGCCCTGTCCGCGGCTATAAAATGGTTGGGGAGTACTGCTGTTAAGCACAAGTGAAAGCTTTTGGATTCGAAGAATTGCAAGCTCGCATTTTCACCACAAGTCTTGGGGAACCTGAGAATAAAGCTGTGCAGCCCAATATTGCACCAACACAGAGTGGATCCTCGCGCAGGATCTCGTCCTCTAACCGAAACAGAGATGAACGCGTTCGAATAATACGCGATCATCCACAAAGGGTATTTCGATTCGTCGGAGCACGACGTGATGAAGTAAAATTGGAATTTATTCTGCGAGGCTCACCGTCTCACCGGCGAGAAGTGGTCGAAGCCACCGTAGCAATATAAAGAATTGACGCCCCCCCCCACCCCTCATCGAGGCGCCGTAAAATTATCAAACGTTGCCCTGTCCGCGGCTATAAAATGGTTGGGGAGCACTGCTGTTAAGCACAAGTTAGAGCTATTTGATTCGAAGAATTGCAAGCTCATATTATCACCACTGGTCTAACGAAATGTGAGAATTAAGCTGTATAACCCAAACTTTCACCAACACAGAGTGGAACCACGCGCAGGGTCTCGTTCTGCAACCGTAGCAGAGATGGACGCGTTCGAATAATACGCGATCATCCACAAAGGGCATTTCGATTCGTCGGAGCACGACGTGATGAAGTAAAATTGGAATTTATTCGGCGAGGCTCACCGTCTCACCGTCGAGAAGTGGTCGAAGCCACCGTAACAATATAAACAGTTGACGCCCCCCCCCCTCATCGATGCGCAATAAAATTATCAAACGTTGCCCTGTCCGCTTCTTTAAAACGGTTGGGGAGTACTACTGTTAAGCACAAGTGAAAGCTTTTGGATTCGAAGAATTGCAAGCTCGCATTTTCACCACAGGTCTACCGGAACCTGAGAATAAAGCTGTGCAGCCCAATATTGCACCAACACAGAGTGGATCCACGCGCAGGATCTCGTTCTCCAACCGAAGCTGAGATGGACGCGTTCGAATAATACGCGATCATCCACAAAGGGTATTTCGATTCGTCGGAGCATGACGTGATGAATTAAAATTGGAATTTATTCTGCGCGGCTCACCGTCTCACCGGCCAGAAGTGGTCGAAGCCACCGCAACAATATAAACAATTAACGCCCCCCATCTCATCGAGGCGCCATAAAACTATCAAACGTTGCCCGGTCCGCGGCTATAAAATGGTTGGGGAGCACTGCTGTTAAGCACAAGTGAAAGCTTTTGGATTCGAAGAATTGCAAGCTCGCATTTTCACCACAGGTCTACCGGAACCTGAGAATAAAGCTGTGCAGCCCAATATTGCACCAACACAGAGTGGAACCACGCGCACGATAGCGTTCTCCTATAGAAACAGAGATGGACCCGTTCGAAGAATACGCGACCATCCACAAAGGGTATTTCGATTCGACGGAGCACGACGTGATGAAGTAAAATTGTAATTTATACTGCGAGGCTCACAGTCTCACCGGCGAGGAGTGGTCGAAGCCACCGTAGCAATATAAACAATTGACGCCCCCCCACCCTCATCGAGGCGCCGTAAAATTATCAAACGTTGCCCTGTCCGCGGCTATAAAATGATTGGGGAGCACTGCTGTAAAGCACAAGTTAGAGCTATTTGATTCGAAGAATTGCAAGCTCATATCATCACCACTGGTCTAACGAAATGTGAGAATTAAGCTGTATAACCCAAACTTTCACCAACACAGAGTGGAACCACGCGCAGGGTCTCGTTCTGCAACCGTAGCAGAGATGGACGCGTTCGAATAATACGCGATCATCCACAAAGGGCATTTCGATTCGTCGGAGCACGACGTGATGAAGTAAAATTGGAATTTATTCTGCGAGGCTCACCGTCTCACCGGCGAGAAGTGGTCGAAGCCACCGTAACAATATAAACAATTGACGCCCCCCCCCTCATCGATGCGCAATAAAATTATCAAACGTTGCCCTGTCCGCGGCTTTAAAACGGTTGGGGAGTACTGCTGTTAAGCACAAGTGAAAGCTTTTGGATTCGAAGAATTGCAAGCTCGCATTTTCACCACAGGTCTACCGGAATCTGAGAATAAAGCTGTGCAGCCCAATATTGCACCAACACAGAGTGGATCCACGCGCAGGATCTCGTTCTCCAACCGAAGCTGAGATGGACGCGTTCGAATAATACGCGATCATCCACAAAGGGTATTTCGATTCGTCGGAGCACGACGTGATGAAGTAAAATTGGAATTTATTCTGCGCGGCTCACCGTCTCACCGGCCAGAAGTGGTCGAAGCCACCGCAACAATATAAACAATTAACGCCCCCCATCTCATCGAGGCGCCATAAAACTATCAAACGTTGCCCGGTCCGCGGCTATAAAATGGTTGGGGAGCACTGCTGTTAAGCACAAGTGAAAGCTTTTGGATTCGAAGAATTGCAAGCTCGCATTTTCACCACAGGTCTTGCGAAACCTGAGAATAAAGCTGTGCAGCCCAATATTGCTCCAACACAGAGTGGATCCTCGCGCAGGATCTCGTTCTCTAACCGAAACAGAGACGGACGCGTTCGAATAATACGCGATCATCGACAAAGGGTATTTCGATTCGTCGGTTGACGACGTGATAAAGAAAAGTTGGAATTTGTTCTGCGAGGCTCACCGTCCCACTGGCGAGACGGGGCCTAAGCCTCCGCAAAAATATAAACAATTAACGTCTCGCCCCTCATCGTGGCGCGGTAAAATTATCAAACGTTGACCGGTTCGCGACTATAAAAAGTTTGGGGAGCCTGCTGTAAAGCACAAATGGGAGCTTTTGGATTCGATGAATTGCAAGCTCTTAATATCACCATAGGTCTTGCGAACCCTGAGAATTAAGCTGTATAACCCAAACTTGCACCAACACAGAGTGGAACCACGCACAGGGTCTCGTTCTGCAACCGTAGCAGAGATGGACCCGTTCGAACAATACGCGACCATCCACAAAGGGTATTTCGATTCGTCGGAGCACGACGTGATGAAGTAAAATTGGAATTTATTCTGCGAGGCTCACAGTCTCACCGGCAAGGAGTGGTCGAAGCCACCGTAGCAATATAAACAATTGACGCCCCACCCCCCTCATCGAGGCGCCGTAAAATTATCAAACGTTGCCCGATCCGCGGCTATAAAATGGTTGGGGAGCACTGCTGTAAAGCACAAGTTAGAGCTATTTGATTCGAAGAATTCCAAGCTCATATTATCACCACTGGTCTAACGAAATGTGAGAATTAAGCTGTATAACCCAATATTGTACCAACACAGAGTGGAACCACGCGCAGGGTCTCGTTCTGCAACCGTAGCAGAGATGGACCCGTTCGAAGAATACGCGACCATCCACAAAGGGTATTTCGATTCGTCGGAGCACGACGTGATGAAGTAAAATTGGAATTTACTCTGCGAGGCTCACCGTCTAACCGGCGAGAAGTGGTCGAAGCCACCGTAACAATATAAACAATTAACGTCTCGCCCCGCATCGTGGCGCGGTAAAATTATCAAACGTTGACCGGTTCGCGACTATAAAAAGTTTGGGGAGCCTGCTGTAAAACACAAATGGGAGCTTTTGGATTCGAAGAATTGCAAGCTCTTAATATCACCATAGGTCTTGCGAACCCTGAGAATTAAGCTGTGGAGCTCAATATTGCACCAACACAGAGTGGAACCACGCGCACGATAGCATTCTCCTATCGAAACAGAGATGGACCCGTTCGAAGAATACGCGACCATCCACAAAGGGTATTTCGATTCGTCGGAGCACGACGTGATGAAGTAAAATTGGAATTTATACTGCGAGGCTCACAGTCTCACCGGCAAGGAGTGGTCGAAGCCACCGTAGCAATATGAACGATTGACGCCCCACCCCCCTCATCGAGGCGCCGTAAAATTATCAAACGTTGCCCGATCCGCGGCTATAAAATGGTTGGGGAGCACTGCTGTAAAGCACAAGTTAGAGCTATTTGATTCGAAGAATTCCAAGCTCATATTATCACCACTGGTCTAACGAAATGTGAGAATTAAGCTGTATAACCCAATATTGCACCAACACAGAGTGGAACCACGCGCAGGGTCTCGTTTTGCAACCGTAGCAGAGATGGACCCGTTCGAAGAATACGCGACCATCCACAAAGGGTATTTCGATTCGTCGGAGCACGACGTGATGAAGTAAAATTGGAATTTACTCTGCGAGGCTCACCGTCTAACCGGCGAGAAGTGGTCGAAGCCACCGTGACAATATAAACAATTAACGTCTCGCCCCTCATCGTGGCGCGGTAAAATTATCAAACGTTGACCGGTTCGCGACTATAAAAAGTTTGGGGAGCCTGCTGTAAAGCACAAATGGGACCTTTTGGATTCGAAGAATTGCAAGCTCTTAATATCACCATAGGTCTTGCGAACCCTGAGAATTAAGCTGTGGAGCTCAATATTGCACCAACACAGAGTGGAACCACGCGCACGATAGCGTTCTCCTATCGAAACAGAGATGGACCCGTTCGAAGAATACGCGACCATCCACAAAGGGTATTTCGATTCGATGGAGCACGACGTGATGAAGTAAAATTGGAATTTATTCTGCGAGGCTCACCGTCTCACCGGCGAGAAGTGGTCGAAGCCACCGTAACAATATAAACAATTGACGGCCCCCCCTCATCGAGGTGCAATAAAATTATCAAACGTTGCCCTGTCCGCGGCTATAAAATGGTTGGGGAGTACTGCTGTTAAGCACAAGTGAAAGCTTTTGGATTCGAAGAATTGCAAGCTCGCATTTTCACCACAGGTCTTGCGAAACCTGAGAATAAAGCTGTGCAGCTCAATATTGCACCAACACAGAGTGGATCCTCGCGCAGGATCTCGTTCTCTAACCGAAACAGAGACGGACGCGTTCGAATAATACGCGATCATCGACAAAGGGTATTTCGATTCGTCGGTTGACGACGTGATAAAGAAAAGTTGGAATTTGTTCTGCGAGGCTCACCGTCCCACTGGCGAGACGGGGCCTAAGCCTCCGCAAAAATATAAACAATTAACGTCTCGCCCCTCATCGTGGCGCGGTAAAATTATCAAACGTTGACCGGTTCGCGACTATAAAAAGTTTGGGGAGCCTGCTGTAAAGCACAAATGGGAGCTTTTGGATTCGATGAATTGCAAGCTCTTAATATCACCATAGGTCTTGCGAACCCTGAGAATTAAGCTGTATAACCCAAACTTGCACCAACACAGAGTGGAACCACGCACAGGGTCTCGTTCTGCAACCGTAGCAGAGATGGACCCGTTCGAAGAATACGCGACCATCCACAAAGGGTATTTCGATTCGTCGGAGCACGACGTGATGAAGTAAAATTGGAATTTACTCTGCGAGGCTCACCGTCTAACCGGCGAGAAGTGGTCGAAGCCACCGTAACAATATAAACAATTAACGTCTCGCCCCGCATCGTGGCGCGGTAAAATTATCAAACGTTGACCGGTTCGCGACTATAAAAAGTTTTGGGAGCCTGCTGTAAAGCACAAATGGGAGCTTTTGGATTCGAAGAATTGCAAGCTCTTAATATCACCATAGGTCTTGCGAACCCTGAGAATTAAGCTGTGGAGCTCAATATTGCACCAACACAGAGTGGAACCACGCGCACGATAGCATTCTCCTATCGAAACAGAGATGGACCCGTTCGAAGACTACGCGACCATCCACAAAGGGTATTTCGATTCATCGGAGCACGACGTGATGAAGTAAAATTGGAATTTACTCTGCGAGGCTCACCGTCTAACCGGCGAGAAGTGGTCGAAGCCACCGTAACAATATAAACAATTAACGTCACGCCCCTCATCGTGGCGCGGTAAAATTATCAAACGTTGACCGGTTCGCGACTATAAAAAGTTTGGGGAGCCTGCTATAAAGCACAAATGGGAGCTTTTGGATTCGAAGAATTGCAAGCTCTTAATATCACCATAGGTCTTGCGAACCCTGAGAATTAAGCTGTGGAGCTCAATATTGCACCAACACAGAGTGGAACCACGCGCACGATAGCATTCTCCTATCGAAACAGAGATGGACCCGTTCGAAGAATACGCGACCATCCACAAAGGGTATTTCGATTCGTCGGAGCACGACGTGATGAAGTAAAATTGGAATTTACTCTGCGAGGCTCACCGTCTAACCGGCGAGAAGTGGTCGAAGCCACCGTAACAATATAAACAATTAACGTCACGCCCCTCATCGTGGCGCGGTAAAATTATCAAACGTTGACCGGTTCGCGACTATAAAAAGTTTGGGGAGCCTGCTATAAAGCACAAATGGGAGCTTTTGGATTCGAAGAATTGCAAGCTCTTAATATCACCATAGGTCTTGCGAACCCTGAGAATTAAGCTGTGGAGCTCAATATTGCACCAACACAGAGTGGAACCACGCGCACGATAGCATTCTCCTATCGAAACAGAGATGGACCCGTTCGAAGAATACGCGACCATCCACAAAGGGTATTTCGATTCGTCGGAGCACGACGTGATGAAGTAAAATTGGAATTTACTCTGCGAGGCTCACCGTCTAACCGGCGAGAAGTGGTCGAAGCCACCGTAACAATATAAACAATTAACGTCTCGCCCCTCATCGTGGCGCGGTAAAATTATCAAACGTTGACCGGTTCGCGACTATAAAAAGTTTGGGGAGCCTGCTGTAAAGCACAAATGGGACCTTTTGGATTCGAAGAATTGCAAGCTCTTAATATCACCATAGGTCTTGCGAACCCTGAGAATTAAGCTGTGGAGCTCAATATTGCACCAACACAGAGTGGAACCACGCGCACGATAGCATTCTCCTATCGAAACAGAGATGGACCCGTTCGAAGAATACGCGACCATCCACAAAGGGCATTTCGATTCGTCGGAGCACGACGTGATGAAGTAAAATTGGAATTTATTCTGCGAGGCTCACCGTCTCACCGGCGAGAAGTGGTCGAAGCCACCGTAACAATATAAACAGTTGACGCCCCCCCCCCCCTCATCGATGCGCAATGAAATTATCAAACGTTGCCCTGTCCGCTTATTTAAAACGGTTGGGGAGTACTGCTGTTAAGCACAAGTGAAAGCTTTTGGATTCGAAGAATTGCAAGCTCGCATTTTCACCACAGGTCTACCGGAACCTGAGAATAAAGCTGTGCAGCCCAATATTGCACCAACACAGAGTGGATCCACGCGCAGGATCTCGTTCTCCAACCGAAACAGAGACGGACGCGTTCGAATAATACGCGATCATCCACAAAGGGTATTTCGATTCGTCGGAGCACGACGTGATGAAGTAAAATTGGAATTTATTCTGCGCGGCTCACCGTCTCACCGGCCAGAAGTGGTCGAAGCCACCGCAACAATATAAACAATTAACGCCCCCCATCTCATCGAGGCGCCATAAAACTATCAAACGTTGCCCGGTCCGCGGCTATAAAATGGTTGGGGAGCACTGCTGTTAAGCACAAGTGAAAGCTTTTGGATTCGAAGAATTGCAAGCTCGCATTTTCACCACAGGTCTTGCGAAACCTGAGAATAAAGCTGTGCAGCCCAATATTGCACCAACACAGAGTGGATCCTCGCGCAGGATCTCGTTCTCTAACCGAAACAGAGACGGACGCGTTCGAATAATACGCGATCATCGACAAAGGGTATTTCGATTCGTCGGTTGACGACGTGATAAAGAAAAGTTGGAATTTGTTCTGCGAGGCTCACCGTCCCACTGGCGAGACGGGGCCTAAGCCTCCGCAAAAATATAAACAATTAACGTCTCGCCCCTCATCGTGGTGCGGTAAAATTATCAAACGTTGACCGGTTCGCGACTATAAAAATTTTGGGGAGCCTGCTGTAAAGCACAAATGGGAGCTTTTGGATTCGATGAATTGCAAGCTCTTAATATCACCATAGGTCTTGCGAACCCTGAGAATTAAGCTGTATAACCAAAACTTGCACCAACACAGAGTGGAACCACGCACCGGGTCTCGTTCTGCAACCGTAGCAGAGATGGACCCGTTCGAAGAATACGCGACCATCCACAAAGGGTATTTCGATTCGTCGGAGCACGACGTGATGAAGTAAAATTGGAATTTATTCTGCGAGGCTCACCGTCTCACCGGCGAGAAGTGGTCGAAGCCACCGTAACAATATAAACAATTGACGCCCCCCCCCTCATCGATGCGCAATAAAATGATCAAACGTTGCCCTGTCCGCGGCTATAAAATTGTTGGGGACCACTGCTGTTAAGCACAAGTGAAAGCTTTTGGATTCGAAGAATTGCAAGCTCGCATTTTCACCACAGGTCTACCGGAACCTGAGAATAAAGCTGTGCAGCCCAATATTGCACCAACACAGAGTGGATCCACGCGCAGGATCTCGTTCTCCAACCGAAGCTGAGATGGACGCGATCGAAGAATACGCGGCCATCAACAAAGGGTATTTCGATTCGTCGGAGAACGACGTGATGAAGTAAAATTGGAATTTATTCTGAGAGGCTCACCGTCTCACCGGCGAGAAGTGGTCGAAGCCACCGTAACAATATAAACAATTGACGCCCCCCCCCCTCATCGAGGCGGAATAAAATTATCAAACGTTGCCCTGTCCGCGGCTATAAAAAGTTTGGGGAGCCTGCTGTAAAGCACAAATGGGAGCTTTTGGATTCGAAAAATTGCAAGCTCTTAATATCACCATAGGTCTTGCGAACCCTGAAAATTAAGCTGTGGAGCCCAATATTGCACCAACACAGAGTGGAACCACGCGCACGATAGCGTTCTCCTATCGAAACAGAGATGGACCCGTTCAAAGAATACGCGACCATCCACAAAGGGTATTTCCATTCGTCGGAGCACGACGTGATGAAGTAAAATTGGAATTTATTCTGCGAGGCTCACCGTCTCACCGGCGAGAAGTGGTCGAAGCCACCGTAACAATATAAACAATTGACGCCCCCCCCCCCCTCATCGAGGCGCAATAAAATTATCAAACGTTGCCCTGTCCGCGGCTATAAAATGGTTGGGGAGTACTGCTGTTAAGCACAAGTGAAAGCTTTTGGATTCGAAGAATTCCAAGCTCATATTATCACCACTGGTCTAACGAAATGTGAGAATAAAGCTGTGCAGCCCAATATTGCACCAACACAGAGTGGATCCTCGCGCAGGATCTCGTCCTCTAACCGAAACAGAGATGGACGCGTTCGAATAATACGCGATCATCCACAAAGGGTATTTCGATTCGTCGGAGCACGACGTGATGAAGTAAAATTGGAATTTATTCTGCGAGGCTCACCGTCTCACCGGCGAGAAGTGGTCGAAGCCACCGTAGCAATATAAACAATTGACGCCCCCCCCTACCCTCATCGAGGCGCCGTAAAATTATCAAACGTTGCCCGATCCGCGGCTATAAAATGGTTGGGGAGCACTGCTGTAAAGCACAAGTTAGAGCTATTTGATTCGAAGAATTCCAAGCTCATATTATCACCACTGGTCTAACGAAATGTGAGAATTAAGCTGTATAACCCAATATTGCACCAACACAGAGTGGATCCTCGCGCAGGATCTCGTCCTCTAACCGAAACAGAGATGGACGCGTTCGAATAATACGCGATCATCCACAAAGGGTATTTCGATTCGTCGGAGCACGACGTGATGAAGTAAAATTGGAATTTATTCTGCGAGGCTCACCGTCTCACCGGCGAGAAGTGGTCGAAGCCACCGTAACAATATAAACAATTGACGCCCCCCCCCTCATCAAGGCGGAATAAAATTATCAAACGTTGCCCTGTCCGCGGCTATAAAATGGTTGGGGAGTACTGCTGTTAAGCACAAGTGAAAGCTTTTGGATTCGAAGAATTGCAAGCTCGCATTTTCACCACAGGTCTACCGGAACCTGAGAATAAAGCTGTGCAGCCCAATATTGCACCAACACAGAGTGGATCCACGCGCAGGATCTCGTTCTCCAACCGAAGCTGAGATGGACGCGTTCGAAGAATACGCGGCCATCAACAAAGGGTATTTCGATTCGTCGGAGGACGACGTGATGAAGTAAGATTGGAATTTATTCTGCGCGGCTCACCGTCTCACCGGCCAGAAGTGGTCGAAGCCACCGCAACAATATAAACAATTAACGACCCCCATCTCATCGAGGCGCCATAAAACTATCAAACGTTGCCCGGTCCGCGGCTATAAAATGGTTGGGGAGCACTGCTGTTAAGCACAAGTGAAAGCTTTTGGATTCGAAGAATTGCAAGCTCGCATTTTCACCACAAGTCTTGCGGAACCTGAGAATAAAGCTGTGCAGCCCAATATTGCACCAACACAGAGTGGATCCTCGCGCAGGATCTCGTCCTCTAACCGAAACAGAGATGGACGCGTTCGAATTATACGCGATCATCCACAAAGGGTATTTCGATTCGTAGGAGCACGACGTGATGAAGTAAAATTGGAATTTATTCTGCGAGGCTCACCGTCTCACCGGCGAGAAGTGGTCGAAGCCACCGTAGCAATATAAACAATTGACGCCCCCCCCCTCATCGAGGCGCAATAAAATTATCAAACGTTGCCCTGTCCGCGGCCATAAAATGGTTGGGGAGTACTGCTGTTAAGCACAAGTGAAAGCTTTTGGATTCGAAGAATTGCAAGCTCGCATTTTCACCACAAGTCTTGCGGAACCTGAGAATAAAGCTGTGCAGCCCAATATTGTACCAACACAGAGTGGATCCTCGCGCAGGATCTCGTCCTCTAACCGAAACAGAGATGGACGCGATCGAATAATACGCGATCATCCACAAAGGGTATTTCGATTCGTCGGAGCACGACGTGATGAAGTAAAATTGGAATTTATTCTGAGAGGCTCACCGTCTCACCGGCGAGAAGTGGTCGAAGCCACCGTAACAATATAAACAATTGACGCCCCCCCCTCATCGAGGCGCAATAAAATTATCAAACGTTGCCCTGTCCGTGGCTATAAAATGGTTGGGGAGTACTGCTGTTAAGCACAAGTGAAAGCTTTTGGATTCGAAGAATTGCAAGCTCGCATTTTCACCACAAGTCTTGGGGAACCTGAGAATAAAGCTGTGCAGCCCAATATTGCACCAACACAGAGTGGATCCTCGCGCAGGATCTCGTCCTCTAACCGAAACAGAGATGGACGCGTTCGAATAATACGCGATCATCCACAAAGGGTATTTCGATTCGTCGGAGCACGACGTGATGAAGTAAAATTGGAATTTATTCTGCGAGGCTCACCGTCTCACCGGCGAGAAGTGGTCGAAGCCACCGTAGCAATATAAAGAATTGACGCCCCCCCTCCCTTCAACGAGGCGCCGTAAAATTATCAAACGTTGCCCTGTCCGCGGCTATAAAATGGTTGGGGAGCACTGCTGTTAAGCACAAGTGAAAGCTTTTGGATTCGAAGAATTGCAAGCTCGCATTTTCACCACAGGTCTTGCGAAACCTGAGAATAAAGCTGTGCAGCCCAATATTGCACCAACACAGAGTGGATCCTCGCGCAGGATCTCGTTCTCTAACCGAAACAGAGACGGACGCGTTCGAATAATACGCGATCATCGACAAAGGGTATTTCGATTCGTCGGTTGACGACGTGATAAAGAAAAGTTGGAATTTGTTCTGCGAGGCTCACCGTCCCACTGGCGAGACGGGGCCTAAGCCTCCGCAAAAATATAAACAATTAACGTCTCGCCCCTCATCGTGGTGCGGTAAAATTATCAAACGTTGACCGGTTCGCGACTATAAAAATTTTGGGGAGCCTGCTGTAAAGCACAAATGGGAGCTTTTGGATTCGATGAATTGCAAGCTCTTAATATCACCATAGGTCTTGCGAACCCTGAGAATTAAGCTGTATAACCAAAACTTGCACCAACACAGAGTGGAACCACGCACCGGGTCTCGTTCTGCAACCGTAGCAGAGATGGACCCGTTCGAAGAATACGCGACCATCCACAAAGGGTATTTCGATTCGTCGGAGCACGACGTGATGAAGTAAAATTGGAATTTATTCTGCGAGGCTCACAGTCTCACCGGCAAGGAGTGGTCGAAGCCACCGTAGCAATATAAACAATTGACGCCCCACCCCCCTCATCGAGGCGCCGTAAAATTATCAAACGTTGCCCGATCCGCGGCTATAAAATGGTTGGGGAGCACTGCTGTAAAGCACAAGTTAGAGCTATTTGATTCGAAGAATTCCAAGCTCATATTATCACCACTGGTCTAACGAAATGTGAGAATTAAGCTGTATAACCCAATATTGTACCAACACAGAGTGGAACCACGCGCAGGGTCTCGTTCTGCAACCGTAGCAGAGATGAACCCGTTCGAAGAATACGCGACCATCCACAAAGGGTATTTCGATTCGTCGGAGCACGACGTGATGAAGTAAAATTGGAATTTACTCTGCGAGGCTCACCGTCTAACCGGCGAGAAGTGGTCGAAGCCACCGTAACAATATAAACAATTGACGCCCCCCCCCCTCATCGAGGCGGAATAAAATTATCAAACGTTGCCCTGTCCGCGGCTATAAAATGGTTGGGGAGTACTGCTGTTAAGCACAAGTGAAAGCTTTTGGATTCGAAGAATTGCAAGCTCGCATTTTCACCACAGGTCTTGCGGAACCTGAGAATAAAGCTGTGCAGCCCAATATTGCACCAACACAGAGTGGATCCTCGCGCAGGATAGCGTTCTCCTATCGAAACAGAGATGGACCCGTTCGAAGAATACGCGACCATCCACAAAGGGTATTTCGATTCGTCGGAGCACGACGTGATGAAGTAAAATTGGAATTTATTCTGCGAGGCTCACCGTCTCACCGGCGAGAAGTGGTCGAAGCCACCGTAGCAATATAAACAATTGACGCCCCCCTACCCTCATCGAGGCGCCGTAAAATTATAAAACGTTGCCCTGTCCGCGGCTATAAAATGGTTGGGGAGCACTGCTGTTAAGCACAAGTTAGAGCTATTTGATTCGAAGAATTCCAAGCTCATATTATCACCACTGGTCTAACGAAATGTGAGAATTAAGCTGTATAACCCAAACTTTCACCAACACAGAGTGGAACCACGCGCAGGGTCTCGTTCTGCAACCGTAGCAGAGATGGACGCGTTCGAATAATACGCGATCATCCACAAAGGGCATTTCGATTCGATGGAGCACGACGTGATGAAGTAAAATTGGAATTTATTCTGCGAAACTCACCGTCTCACCGGCGAGAAGTGGTCGAAGCCACCGTAACAATATAAACAATTGACGGCCCCCCCTCATCGAGGTGCAATAAAATTATCAAACGTTGCCCTGTCCGCGGCTATAAAATGGTTGGGGAGTACTGCTGTTAAGCACAAGTGAAAGCTTTTGGATTCGAAGAATTGCAAGCTCGCATTTTCACCACAAGTCTTGGGGAACCTGAGAATAAAGCTGTGCAGCCCAATATTGCACCAACACAGAGTGGATCCTCGCGCAGGATCTCGTCCTCTAACCGAAACAGAGATGGACGCGTTCGAATAATACGCGATCATCCACAAAGGGTATTTCGATTCGTCGGAGCACGACGTGATGAAGTAAAATTGGAATTTATTCTGCGAGGCTCACCGTCTCACCGGCGAGAAGTGGTCGAAGCCACCGTAGCAATATAAAGAATTGACGCCCCCCCACCCCTCATCGAGGCGCCGTAAAATTATCAAACGTTGCCCTGTCCGCGGCTATAAAATGGTTGGGGAGCACTGCTGTTAAGCACAAGTGAAAGCTTTCGGATTCGAAGAATTGCAAGCTCGCATTTTCACCACAGGTCTACCGGAACCTGAGAATAAAGCTGTGCAGCCCAATATTGCACCAACACAGAGTGAAACCACGCGCACGATAGCGTTCTCCTATAGAAACAGAGATGGACCCGTTCGAAGAATACGCGACCATCCACAAAGGGTATTTCGATTCGACGGAGCACGACGTGATGAAGTAAAATTGTAATTTATACTGCGAGGCTCACAGTCTCACCGGCGAGGAGTGGTCGAAGCCACCGTAGCAATATAAACAATTGACGCCCCCCACCCTCATCGAGGCGCCGTAAAATTATCAAACGTTGCCCTGTCCGCGGCTATAAAATGATTGGGGAGCACTGCTGTAAAGCACAAGTTAGAGCTATTTGATTCGAAGAATTGCAAGCTCATTGTAACGGATATAGGTCGGGAGATAATGCCGGCTCAGTCGGTCGTCGAGAGTTCTTCGGCCACGAATGAGATACACCAGGTGTGGTCAAATAAACAATGTTTATTATCGTCCTCCTTACTTCTAACAACCAAGGGGCCCACGCTGGGCTATCGTACAGTTAACGCGGCGAGATTCGGATGACCCGAAGGTCCGACGCTCGGAACTTACTTCTAGTGAACACGCTGGCCCACGCTGGGCTATCGTACAGTTAACGCGGCGAGATTCGGATGACCCGAAGGTCCGACGCTCGGAACTTACTTCTAGTGAACACGCTGGCCCACGCTGGACTATCGTACAGTTAACGCGGCGGCAACGCGGACGGTGGTCGCGGTGACCCTAAGCTAATCGCGGCGGCTGGTCCGGTGACCCTATTCCAGATACGGCTCCGCGGAGCAGAGAGAGAGCGACGATGCTGGTGACGGTAATCGGAAGATCGAGAGGGATGGATCTACCTCTAGTCAAAGGCGACAGCCACAAGCGTCGAGGTAGCGGGAGGTGCGCTCCAAGGGCGTCGGCCACGAGGAGAGTACACCCTGCGAGGGCGTCAGCCACAAGAGGGGTACTAGCGGTGAGGGAGGTCCCTGGGCGTCAGCCACGGGGACTGGCGGTGTGAGCGTGAAAAGGCGTCGGCCACAGACACGGTTCACTCGGTCGGAGGATATCCAAGGGCGTCAGCCACGAGGATCGGAGTGCAAGAGTATAGGGGCGTCGGCCACGAATACGTCTCGCCAGGTCGGAAGGATTCCCAAGGGCGTCGGCCACAAGGGATCTCGGAACGGAGTCGGCGGTAAGCGGACAGGAAGCCTGATTCTCGGTCGCGGTGTCAGAAAGCGTTCGTGGAGTAGCCACTAGTAGCGATCGTTCCACTAGATCGGAGAACCCGACTGCCCCTCTCTGGGTCCGCGGCGCGTATTTATATCCCCGCGCGTACAGTTTCTCCCGCGAGAAAGCGCGAGTCCGCGGTGGCCATCTCGCGGCCGTCGCCGCGGTTCTCGCTAGAGCCCGCGGGTGCTCGCGGTGGCCCTCTCGCGGTCGCGGCTGCGGGTTCCCTGGTCGGCGTTGCGGTACTTGCGAGAAGCCGCGTGCGCTCGCGGCGGCCATCTCGCGGGATTCGCGGGCCGGAGAGAGAAGAGTCTCGCCCCTCTGTTATATTCGTTACATCCCCCTCTTACGTTGGGGCGGGAGACTTTTCCCTGCCGGGGTACGTTACTTCGGGTTACGGTTACGACAGGTAAAAGGGGTACGCTGCACTTACTGTTTATTGCCAGACGCTGTCTTATTTACTAATAGGAACATTTTACCGTTCACGGACACACCACCCTGCTATATAATCTTTTTATCCCGGTTTGTACCGGGCGAACAGAATCCCGTTTCTGCCCATTTTGAAAATTACTCGTCCCCCTGGGACGGGCATCCTCACCTGCCTCCTGGGTTGGAGGAGGTCCGTCCGGATGTAGTACGTCCAGGGTTCCTCTCCCGCGGCGATCGGTCCCGGCAGATCTCGTTCCCTGGGGGTCGGGACTACCCGTAAGGGTTCGGGGTCGAGGGTGGGCTCCTCGTTCCGACTTGTTGTGGGTGTTGGGGGTTTGGGGGGGTTGGGGTGGACGGGGCGGCGTCTGCTGTTGTCGGCTCTACTGTTGTCCCTGCTGCTGACGTCCCAGCCGTCGTCGGGGCTGCCATCTCTGCCGTGCTTGGTGCTTCCACCGGTTGTTTCTCCTCGGGTGAGGGTGCAGACATTGGAGACACCGGTAGGGGTGTTTCCATTGCCTGCAGCATCTCTTGTATCGCCCGCAGCTCGTCCTCCAGGCTGTTCGGTTTGGCGCCACCACTCGCGACCACCTTGGCCGTCATTGTTGCCTCTTTCCCGGCGGTGTGGCCAAAATTGATCTGGCCGCTGGTGCTGACCCGCGGGTTCCCTGCGGTTTGCTGTGTCGGCGGTCGGATTATCCGGGCTGATCGAATCCGCGGCTGCCCTCGATTGGTCGGAACGATTTGTCTTTGGCTGCTTCGATGTCTCGGCGGCAAGCGTACCGGTGTCCGTTGCCGGTGAGTTTGATTCGGCCACCGGGCCGATCCTTCCCGTATCCTTTGCCGGATTCGAGCCTCTATCGGTCTGTCTTCGGGTCGCCTTCTGAGCGGCACCGCTGTTCTTCTTATTGTTGATGACGGGCGAGGTTCCTTCGCTTTTCCCATCTTGAGCTTGAGTGATAATTATTCGACTCTTGCTGCCTTTTATACCTGTGGCTGGTTCGCCTGGGAGGTCTTCCCCTTCTCCTGTACACGGTTTGATGTCTTGAGTGTGTACCCGGTGGTGTTTCCCTCTGCCGGCCTGAACCATGATGACTGTTGGCCCGAGGATTTTCCGTACTGTGTATGGACCGGAGAATTTTGGTGCCAACTTTGCGCAAAATCCGTCTGCAGCCATGGATAATGGGTGTTCCCTTTTCATGACTGCATCTCCTACCTTTGGTAGCCACTTTCTTCGGCGAAGATTATAGTGGCGCTTTTGGGTTTCTGTTGCCCTTGCTTGCGCGTTTTGCGCAAGTTGGAATCCTTCCTGCAGTCGGCCTATTTCTGTTTTCCGGTGTGTGTAATCCTTTCGGGTTGGATCTTCCCCGGGTTGTCCGGAGGGTGGCCTGTCTGTACCTCGCATTGCAAGTTCTCTGCCATATGTCAGGTATGCCGGTGTCATCCCTGTGGCACTATGTCTCGCGGTGTTGTACGCGAAGATGGCTGATGCGACCGTCTGATCCCATGTCCGGTGATTTTCCTCTGTGTACTGTGCGATTATGGTCTTTATTACCCTGTTTGTTCTTTCCACTGGGTTGCACTGTGGTGTGTACGGAGGCGTCTTCCGGTGTTGGATTTCGTATTTCTCGAGAAGTGTGTGAAAGTCCCTGCTTTCAAATTGCTTCCCGTTGTCTGTGATGGTGATCCGAGGGCATCCATGTCGCAGGATGACCAACTCCTCGAACGCTTTTGTTACTGCTGGTGCGGTGGCCTGCCGTAGTGGTCGGACTTCTGTCCATTTCGTGAATTTGTCCTGCATTACCACTAATGTTGTATAGCCCTGGTTTGATCGTGGTAGTGGTCCGACCAAATCGGCGGTGACGACGTCCCATGGTCCCATTGCTGGTGTCGTAAACATTTCTCCGGCTGGGGCTTGCTGTATTGCCTTGTATTGGAGGCAACTGCGGCAATTACGGACATATTTTATGGCGTCGTGCCTCATCCGTGGCCAAAAATACCGTTGGGTGAGCCGGTGTAGCGTTTTTGCTGTGCCCAGGTGACCTGCCGTTGGGTCGTCGTGCATCAGCTGTAGGATTTTTGGCCGTTCCGTGGCCGGGACGCATCTTTTCCACTCCCTTTCCGGTTGTAAACCGGCTGTGTCCGGGATATAGCGGTATACCTGGTTTTGGTATTCTTTATACCCTAGGGCTTGATCTGGCTTGGCCTTGATTTTATTCCGTATGTTTTCATACCAGGTATCCTTTGGCTGTTCGAGCAGATCTGCGTTCTCCGGTTGCCGGGACAGTGCGTCGGCTACGAAGTTCTGTTCCCCCCGACGGTATTTTACCGTAAAGTTGTACTGTTGGAGCTCTAGGCTCCATCTGGCCAGCCTTCCTGATGGGTTTTCGATCTTCTGTAGCCACTGTAGTGCTTGATGGTCCGTGATTACGAAGAAGTGGTATCCTTCTAGGTATGGACGCATCTTTCGGATCCCCCATACCACTGCTAAGCATTCCTGCTCCGTTACGGAATAGTTCCTCTCGGCTCCGTTCAGTGTGCGGCTAGCGTACGCTATTACTCGTTCTTCCCCTTCGATTTCCTGTGATAGCACTACCCCGAGTCCGTGGTTACTTGCGTCTGTTTGCAAATAAAACGGTTTCTCGAAGTCGGGGCAGGCTAGTACTGGGGCTTGTGCCAATTGTGCCCTGAGTGTTTGAAACGCTTTTTCTTCCGTGTCGGTCCACGTCCATCCTCTCTTCTTCTGCAGAAGCTTATGCAGTGGTTCGGCGGTGTCCGCGAAGTGGGGTATGTATCTGCGGTACCATGATACCATCCCCAGGAAACGTCGAAGCTCCTTTAGGTTCTTCGGTGCGGTGATGCTGCGTATTGCCTTGACTTTTTCCGGGTCTGTATGTACTCCCTGGCTTGTTACCAGATGTCCCAGGTAGCGGAGTTCGGTACGGCCGAATTGGCATTTGTCCGGATTAATTTTTAGCCGCGCCTGTTGCAGTCGGTTTAGTACCTCTCGTAAATTTCGTAGATGTTCGCCGAATGTTTTTCCCAAAACGATGATGTCGTCCAGGTATACGAAGGCCTTGGGCTCTAATTCTGGCCCAATTACCGTGTCTAGAAGCCGTTGGAAGGTTGCGGGTGCGGAGTGTAGTCCGAATGGCATTACCTTGAATTGGTATAGGCCTCGGCCCGGTACTGTGAATGCCGTGATCGGGCGACTTTTTTGGTCCAACGGTACTTGCCAATAGCCATTCGCCAGGTCTATTGTTGAGATATACCTGGCGCCCCTTAGTTTCTCTAATGTGGCTTGTACCTGAGGCAGGGGGTATGCATCTTTTTCTGTCACGCTGTTCACGCGTCGAAAGTCGATGCAGAATCTTGGTTTGCCGTTGGTTTTTCTGACTATTACTACCGGTGAACTCCACGGGCTTTTCGACGGTTCGATTATTCCGTCCTTTAGCATCCGATCGACCTCTTCGTTTATTATCTGCTGCGTGGCCGGGTTGCGAGGGGTGTACCGCTGTTTTATTGGTACCTCTGTCTTTGGTTGGATCCGGTGGGTGGTCAGGTGAGTCGTCCCCTGGAGAAGAGCGAACTTCGGCAGTTCTTCGTCTAGCAGTGCCTGTAGCTGTTTTTCTTGCTCCTTCGTACATTTCTTTAGGCCTTCTGGTCCGTTAATTGTATCGGCTTTATCCTGGAATGTCCAGTGGTGAGGGCCTATCGTTACTGTGGCCCCTAGTGCTCGGAGCATGTCGACGCCGATTAGTATTGGCTGTGACAGCGTTGGTAGTACCGGGCAGGTTACTGCTACCGTGCTTCCGCAGAGATCCATTATGATCTCTACTTCCCCTTCTAGTGGGACCGCTGAGTTATCCGCTATTCGGACGGTCAGTTCGGTGGGGGTGGATTTCGCTCCGTTCCGTGCGCTCCATTCGGCTACGTCCTGGCGTATGTAGGACCGTGTTGCTCCTGTGTCTACGAGCGCTTGAAACTTTCGCCCGTAGATAATTACCTGCGTAAAAATCCTGTTGTCCGGACTTGTGTCTGCGGAGGCATTGTGCTGTTCAGCCGGTCGGTGCCTCTGCCACCGGCTCTGGGCCCGTTTCCCGTCACATTATTGCACGGGCAACGGAAGGTTGATCGCCCCGTTGTACCGCAGTACGAGCAGAATAGTTTTTGGGGCCTGCGGCATTCTGTTCTTTGATGGCCCCTCTGTCCGCACCTCCAGCAGCACGTTTCTCGGCTGTACTTCTCGTTTATGACATCTGCTTTTTCGACCCCTGCGTCTGGTTCTTTACCTGTGGCCTCCGTTTTTATTGGCCCTATAGCGGCGGCGGCCCTGGTTGAAGAGCGGGTTCTCTCTTCTTTCGTTATTTGTTCTATTTCCTCTGCCCGTTCGAGGATAACTTGGATGGTTGTTCCTTCTTCCCGCCGTATAAACTTTCGATAGTCGGGGTGGAGGTTACGGTGTACCCTGGCGATTTGCTCGGATTCTGAAAAACCTCCGTGCCGCCGCATGAGCGTTTGTATGTCTACCACATACTCCCATGTTGGTTCCCCTGGTCTTTGTAGCCTGTTCCTTATTTCGTCTTCCATGTTGAATAGGCGATCCTGGGGTATGAACATTTTCTTGAATGCTCGTAGGAAATCTTCCCATTTCCCCCACTTGTGTTTTTCGTTTCGATACCACAGGAGGGCTTTTCCCCTCAGTATCTCCGCTAAGCATCGTAATGTTTGCTCCGGCTTGACCTCGTAACTGTCATGGAGGTCGTCCAGGCGGTCAATGAAGTCTTCGGGGTTTTTCCCTTCGAAATGGGCGCCCCACCGACTGATTGTTTTCAGTATGTCGGTTTTTTGGGGCTCTTGTGAGGGCCCTGCCGTTGCGGAATCTTCCTTCGGCATACTGCGGATTTTTCCTGCTAGTCGTGCTCGTAATTCGTCGACTGTTCCCTCTGTGTCTACTCCTAGCTCCTCGGCTTTTTCCCGTAGTTCCTCCTTCTTCAGTCGGTATATCCACCCTACCTGTGCACTCATCCGTGGTTCTCCCTATTATCCAGACTGTTCGGGCGCCATTTGTAACGGATATAGGTCGGGAGATAATGCCGGCTCAGTCGGTCGTCGAGAGTTCTTCGGCCACGAATGAGATACACCAGGTGTGGTCAAATAAACAATGTTTATTATCGTCCTCCTTACTTCTAACAACCAAGGGGCCCACGCTGGGCTATCGTACAGTTAACGCGGCGAGATTCGGATGACCCGAAGGTCCGACGCTCGGAACTTACTTCTAGTGAACACGCTGGCCCACGCTGGGCTATCGTACAGTTAACGCGGCGAGATTCGGATGACCCGAAGGTCCGACGCTCGGAACTTACTTCTAGTGAACACGCTGGCCCACGCTGGACTATCGTACAGTTAACGCGGCGGCAACGCGGACGGTGGTCGCGGTGACCCTAAGCTAATCGCGGCGGCTGGTCCGGTGACCCTATTCCAGATACGGCTCCGCGGAGCAGAGAGAGAGCGACGATGCTGGTGACGGTAATCGGAAGATCGAGAGGGATGGATCTACCTCTAGTCAAAGGCGTCAGCCACAAGCGTCGAGGTAGCGGGAGGTGCGCTCCAAGGGCGTCGGCCACGAGGAGAGTACACCCTGCGAGGGCGTCAGCCACAAGAGGGGTACTAGCGGTGAGGGAGGTCCCTGGGCGTCAGCCACGGGGACTGGCGGTGTGAGCGTGAAAAGGCGTCGGCCACAGACACGGTTCACTCGGTCGGAGGATATCCAAGGGCGTCAGCCACGAGGATCGGAGTGCAAGAGTATAGGGGCGTCGGCCACGAATACGTCTCGCCAGGTCGGAAGGATTCCCAAGGGCGTCGGCCACAAGGGATCTCGGAACGGAGTCGGCGGTAAGCGGACAGGAAGCCTGATTCTCGGTCGCGGTGTCAGAAAGCGTTCGTGGAGTAGCCACTAGTAGCGATCGTTCCACTAGATCGGAGAACCCGACTGCCCCTCTCTGGGTCCGCGGCGCGTATTTATATCCCCGCGAGAAAGCGCGAGTCCGCGGTGGCCATCTCGCGGCCGTCGCCGCGGTTCTCGCTAGAGACCGCGGGTGCTCGCGGTGGCCCTCTCGCGGTCGCGGCTGCGGGTTCCCTGGTCGGCGTTGCGGTACTTGCGAGAAGCCGCGTGCGCTCGCGGCGGCCATCTCGCGGGATTCACGGGCCGGAGAGAGAAGAGTCTCGCGCCTCTGTTATATTCGTTACATCATATTATCACCACTGGTCTAACGAAATGTGAGAATTAAGCTGTATAACCCAAACTTTCACCAACACAGAGTGGAACCACGCGCAGGGTCTCGTTCTGCAACCGTAGCAGAGATGGACGCGTTCGAATAATACGCGATCATCCACAAAGGGCATTTCGATTCGTCGGAGCACGACGTGATGAAGTAAAATTGGAATTTATTCTGCGAGGCTCACCGTCTCACCGTCGAGAAGTGGTCGAAGCCACCGTAACAATATAAACAGTTGACGCCCCCCCCCTCATCGATGCGCAATAAAATTATCAAACGTTGCCCTGTCCGCTTCTTTAAAACGGTTGGGGAGTACTGCTGTTAAGCACAAGTGAAAGCTTTTGGATTCGAAGAATTGCAAGCTCGCATTTTCACCACAGGTCTACCGGAACCTGAGAATAAAGCTGTGCAGCCCAATATTGCACCAACACAGAGTGGATCCACGCGCAGGATCTCGTTCTCCAACCGAAGCTGAGATGGACGCGTTCGAATAATACGCGATAATCCACAAAGGGTATTTCGATTCGTCGGAGCACGACGTGATGAAGTAAAATTGGAATTTATTCTGCGCGGCTCACCGTCTCACCGGCCAGAAGTGGTCGAAGCCACCGCAACAATATAAACAATTAACGCCCCCCATCTCATCGAGGCGCCATAAAACTATCAAACGTTGCCCGGTCCGCGGCTATAAAATGGTTGGGGAGCACTGCTGTTAAGCACAAGTGAAAGCTTTTGGATTCGAAGAATTGCAAGCTCGCATTTTCACCACAGGTCTACCGGAACCTGAGAATAAAGCTGTGCAGCCCAATATTGCACCAACACAGAGTGGAACCACGCGCACGATAGCGTTCTCCTATAGAAACAGAGATGGACCCGTTCGAAGAATACGCGACCATCCACAAAGGGTATTTCGATTCGACGGAGCACGACGTGATGAAGTAAAATTGTAATTTATACTGCGAGGCTCACAGTCTCACCGGCGAGGAGTGGTCGAAGCCACCGTAGCAATATAAACAATTGACGCCCCCCCACCCTCATCGGGGCGCCGTAAAATTATCAAACGTTGCCCTGTCCGCGGCTATAAAATGATTGGGGAGCACTGCTGTAAAGCACAAGTTAGAGCTATTTGATTCGAAGAATTGCAAGCTCATATCATCACCACTGGTCTAACGAAATGTGAGAATTAAGCTGTATAACCCAAACTTTCACCAACACAGAGTGGAACCACGCGCAGGGTCTCGTTCTGCAACCGTAGCAGAGATGGACGCGTTCGAATAATACGCGATCATCCACAAAGGGCATTTCGATTCGTCGGAGCACGACGTGATGAAGTAAAATTGGAATTTATTCTGCGAGGCTCACCGTCTCACCGGCGAGAAGTGGTCGAAGCCACCGTAACAATATAAACAATTGACGCCCCCCCCCTCATCGATGCGCAATAAAATTATCAAACGTTGCCCTGTCCGCGGCTTTAAAACGGTTGGGGAGTACTGCTGTTAAGCACAAGTGAATGCTTTTGGATTCGAAGAATTGCAAGCTCGCATTTTCACCACAGGTCTTGCGAAACCTGAGAATAAAGCTGTGCAGCCCAATATTGCACCAACACAGAGTGGATCCTCGCGCAGGATCTCGTTCTCTAACCGAAACAGAGACGGACGCGTTCGAATAATACGCGATCATCCACAAAGGGTATTTCGATTCGTCGGTTGACGACGTGATAAAGAAAAGTTGGAATTTGTTCTGCGAGGCTCACCGTCCCACTGGCGAGACGGGGCTAAGCCTCCGCAAAAATATAAACAATTAACGTCTCGCCCCTCATCGTGGAGCGGTAAAATTATAAAACGTTGACCGGTTCGCGACTATAAAAAGTTTGGGGAGCCTGCTGTAAAGCACAAATGGGAGCTTTTGGATTCGATGAATTGCGAGCTCTTAATATCACCATAGGTCTTGCGAACCCTGAGAATTAAGCTGTGGAGCTCAATATTGCACCAACACAGAGTGGAACCACGCGCACGATAGCGTTCTCCTATCGAAACAGAGATGGACCCGTTCGAATAATACGCGACCATCCACAAAGGGCATTTCGATTCGTCGGAGCACGACGTGATGAAGTAAAATTGGAATTTATTCTGCGAGGCTCACCGTCTCACCGGCGAGAAGTGGTCGAAGCCACCGTAACAATATAAACAATTGACGCCCCCCCCCTCATCGATGCGCAATAAAATTATCAAACGTTGCCCTGTCCGCGGCTTTAAAACGGTTGGGGAGTACTGCTGTTAAGCACAAGTGAATGCTTTTGGATTCGAAGAATTGCAAGCTCGCATTTTCACCACAGGTCTTGCGAAACCTGAGAATAAAGCTGTGCAGCCCAATATTGCACCAACACAGAGTGGATCCTCGCGCAGGATCTCGTTCTCTAACCGAAACAGAGACGGACGCGTTCGAATAATACGCGATCATCCACAAAGGGTATTTCGATTCGTCGGTTGACGACGTGATAAAGAAAAGTTGGAATTTGTTCTGCGAGGCTCACCGTCCCACTGGCGAGACGGGGCTAAGCCTCCGCAAAAATATAAACAATTAACGTCTCGCCCCTCATCGTGGAGCGGTAAAATTATAAAACGTTGACCGGTTCGCGACTATAAAAAGTTTGGGGAGCCTGCTGTAAAGCACAAATGGGAGCTTTTGGATTCGATGAATTGCGAGCTCTTAATATCACCATAGGTCTTGCGAACCCTGAGAATTAAGCTGTGGAGCTCAATATTGCACCAACACAGAGTGGAACCACGCGCACGATAGCGTTCTCCTATCGAAACAGAGATGGACCCGTTCGAATAATACGCGACCATCCACAAAGGGTATTTCGATTCGTCGGAGCACGACGTGATGAAGTAAAATTGGAATTTATTCTGCGCGGCTCACCGTCTCACCGGCCAGAAGTGGTCGAAGCCACCGCAACAATATAAACAATTAACGCCCCCCATCTCATCGAGGCGCCATAAAACTATCAAACGTTGCCCGGTCCGCGGCTATAAAATGGTTGGAGAGCACTGCTGTTAAGCACAAGTGAAAGCTTTTGGATTCGAAGAATTGCAAGCTCGCATTTTCACCACAGGTCTCGCGAAACCTGAGAATAAAGCTGTGCAGCCCAATATTGCACCAACACAGAGTGGATCCTCGCGCAGGATCTCGTTCTCTAACCGAAACAGAGACGGACGCGTTCGAATAATACGCGATCATCGACAAAGGGTATTTCGATTCGTCGGTTGACGACGTGATAAAGAAAAGTTGGAATTTGTTCTGCGAGGCTCACCGTCCCACTGGCGAGACGGGGCCTAAGCCTCCGCAAAAATATAAACAATTAACGTCTCGCCCCTCATCGTGGCGCGGTAAAATTATCAAACGTTGACCGGTTCGCGACTATAAAAAGTTTGGGGAGCCTGCTGTAAAGCACAAATGGGAGCTTTTGGATTCGATGAATTGCAAGCTCTTAATATCACCATAGGTCTTGCGAACCCTGAGAATTAAGCTGTATAACCCAAACTTGCACCAACACAGAGTGGAACCACGCACAGGGTCTCGTTCTGCAACCGTAGCAGAGATGGACCCGTTCGAAGAATACGCGACCATCCACAAAGGGTATTTCGATTCGTCGGAGCACGACGTGATGAAGTAAAATTGGAATTTATTCTGCGAGGCTCACAGTCTCACCGGCAAGGAGTGGTCGAAGCCACCGTAGCAATATAAACAATTGACGCCCCACCCCCCTCATCGAGGCGCCGTAAAATTATCAAACGTTGCCCGATCCGCGGCTATAAAATGGTTGGGGAGCACTGCTGTAAAGCACAAGTTAGAGCTATTTGATTCGAAGAATTCCAAGCTCATATTATCACCACTGGTCTAACGAAATGTGAGAATTAAGCTGTATAACCCAATATTGTACCAACACAGAGTGGAACCACGCGCAGGGTCTCGTTCTGCAACCGTAGCAGAGATGGACCCATTCGAAGAATACGCGACCATCCACAAAGGGTATTTCGATTCGTCGGAGCACGACGTGATGAAGTAAAATTGGAATTTACTCTGCGAGGCTCACCGTCTAACCGGCGAGAAGTGGTCGAAGCCACCGTAACAATATAAACAATTAACGTCTCGCCCCGCATCGTGGCGCGGTAAAATTATCAAACGTTGACCGGTTCGCGACTATAAAAAGTTTGGGGAGCCTGCTGTAAAGCACAAATGGGAGCTTTTGGATTCGAAGAATTGCAAGCTCTTAATATCACCATAGGTCTTGCGAACCCTGAGAATTAAGCTGTGGAGCTAAATATTGCACCAACACAGAGTGGAACCACGCGCACGATAGCATTCTCCTATCGAAACAGAGATGGACCCGTTCGAAGAATACGCGACCATCCACAAAGGGTATTTCGATTCGTCGGAGCACGACGTGATGAAGTAAAATTGGAATTTATTCTGCGAGGCTCACAGTCTCACCGGCAAGGAGTGGTCGAAGCCACCGTAGCAATATGAACGATTGACGCCCCACCCCCCTCATCGAGGCGCCGTAAAATTATCAAACGTTGCCCGATCCGCGGCTATAAAATGGTTGGGGAGCACTGCTGTAAAGCACAAGTTAGAGCTATTTGATTCGAAGAATTCCAAGCTCATATTATCACCACTGGTCTAACGAAATGTGAGAATTAAGCTGTATAACCCAATATTGCACCAACACAGAGTGGAACCACGCGCAGGGTCTCGTTCTGCAACCGTAGCAGAGATGGACCCGTTCGAAGAATACGCGACCATCCACAAAGGGTATTTCGATTCGTCGGAGCACGACGTGATGAAGTAAAATTGGAATTTACTCTGCGAGGCTCACCGTCTAACCGGAGAGAAGTGGTCGAAGCCACCGTGACAATATAAACAATTAACGTCTCGCCCCTCATCGTGGCGCGGTAAAATTATCAAACGTTGACCGGTTCGCGACTATAAAAAGTTTGGGGAGCCTGCTGTAAAGCACAAATGGGACCTTTTGGATTCGAAGAATTGCAAGCTCTTAATATCACCATAGGTCTTGCGAACCCTGAGAATTAAGCTGTGGAGCTCAATATTGCACCAACACAGAGTGGAACCAGGCGCACGATAGCGTTCTCCTATCGAAACAGAGATGGACCCGTTCGAAGAATACGCGACCATCCACAAAGGGTATTTCGATTCGATGGAGCACGACGTGATGAAGTAAAATTGGAATTTATTCTGCGAGGCTCACAGTCTCACCGGCAAGGAGTGGTCGAAGCCACCGTAGCAATATAAACAATTGACGCCCCACCCCCCTCATCGAGGCGCCGTAAAATTATCAAACGTTGCCCGATCCGCGGCTATAAAATGGTTGGGGAGCACTGCTGTAAAGCACAAGTTAGAGCTATTTGATTCGAAGAATTCCAAGCTCATATTATCACCACTGGTCTAACGAAATGTGAGAATTAAGCTGTATAACCCAATATTGTACCAACACAGAGTGGAACCACGCGCAGGGTCTCGTTCTGCAACCGTAGCAGAGATGGACCCGTTCGAAGAATACGCGGCCATCCACAAAGGGTATTTCGATTCGTCGGAGCACGACGTGATGAAGTAAAATTGGAATTTACTCTGCGAGGCTCACCGTCTAACCGGCGAGAAGTGGTCGAAGCCACCGTGACAATATAAACAATTAACGTCTCGCCCCTCATCGTGGCGCGGTAAAATTATCAAACGTTGACCGGTTCGCGACTATAAAAAGTTTGGGGAGCCTGCTGTAAAGCACAAATGGGACCTTTTGGATTCGAAGAATTGCAAGCTCTTAATATCACCATAGGTCTTGCGAACCCTGAGAATTAAGCTGTGGAGCTCAATATTGCACCAACACAGAGTGGAACCACGCGCACGATAGCGTTCTCCTATCGAAACAGAGATGGACCCGTTCGAAGAATACGCGACCATCCACAAAGGGTATTTCGATTCGATGGAGCACGACGTGATGAAGTAAAATTGGAATTTATTCTGCGAGGCTCACAGTCTCACCGGCAAGGAGTGGTCGAAGCCACCGTAGCAATATAAACAATTGACGCCCCACCCCCCTCATCGAGGCGCCGTAAAATTATCAAACGTTGCCCGATCCGCGGCTATAAAATGGTTGGGGAGCACTGCTGTAAAGCACAAGTTAGAGCTATTTGATTCGAAGAATTCCAAGCTCATATTATCACCACTGGTCTAACGAAATGTGAGAATTAAGCTGTATAACCCAATATTGTACCAACACAGAGTGGAACCACGCGCAGGGTCTCGTTCTGCAACCGTAGCAGAGATGGACCCGTTCGAAGAATACGCGGCCATCCACAAAGGGTATTTCGATTCGTCGGAGCACGACGTGATGAAGTAAAATTGGAATTTACTCTGCGAGGCTCACCGTCTAACCGGCGAGAAGTGGTCGAAGCCACCGTGACAATATAAACAATTAACGTCTCGCCCCTCATCGTGGCGCGGTAAAATTATCAAACGTTGACCGGTTCGCGACTATAAAAAGTTTGGGGAGCCTGCTGTAAAGCACAAATGGGACCTTTTGGATTCGAAGAATTGCAAGCTCTTAATATCACCATAGGTCTTGCGAACCCTGAGAATTAAGCTGTGGAGCTCAATATTGCACCAACACAGAGTGGAACCACGCGCACGATAGCGTTCTCCTATCGAAACAGAGATGGACCCGTTCGAAGAATACGCGACCATCCACAAAGGGTATTTCGATTCGATGGAGCACGACGTGATGAAGTAAAATTGGAATTTATTCTGCGAGGCTCACCGTCTCACCGGCGAGAAGTGGTCGAAGCCACCGTAACAATATAAACAATTGACGGCCCCCCCTCATCGAGGTGCAATAAAATTATCAAACGTTGCCCTGTCCGCGGCTATAAAATGGTTGGGGAGTACTGCTGTTAAGCACAAGTGAAAGCTTTTGGATTCGAAGAATTGCAAGCTCGCATTTTCACCACAAGTCTTGGGGAACCTGAGAATAAAGCTGTGCAGCCCAATATTGCACCAACACAGAGTGGATCCTCGCGCAGGATCTCGTCCTCTAACCGAAACAGAGATGGACGCGTTCGAATAATACGCGATCATCCACAAAGGGTATTTCGATTCGTCGGAGCACGACGTGATGAAGTAAAATTGGAATTTATTCTGCGAGGCTCACCGTCTCACCGGCGAGAAGTGGTCGAAGCCACCGTAGCAATATAAAGAATTGACGCCCCCCCCCACCCCTCATCGAGGCGCCGTAAAATTATCAAACGTTGCCCTGTCCGCGGCTATAAAATGGTTGGGGAGCACTGCTGTTAAGCACAAGTGAAAGCTTTTGGATTCGAAGAATTGCAAGCTCGCATTTTCACCACAGGTCTACCGGAACCTGAGAATAAAGCTGTGCAGCCCAATATTGCACCAACACAGAGTGGATCCACGCGCAGGATCTCGTTCTCCAACCGAAGCTGAGATGGACGCGTTCGAATAATACGCGATCATCCACAAAGGGTATTTCGATTCGTCGGAGCATGACGTGATGAAGTAAAATTGGAATTTATTCTGCGCGGCTCACCGTCTCACCGGCCAGAAGTGGTCGAAGCCACCGCAACAATATAAACAATTAACGCCCCCCATCTCATCGAGGCGCCATAAAACTATCAAACGTTGCCCGGTCCGCGGCTATAAAATGGTTGGGGAGCACTGCTGTTAAGCACAAGTGAAAGCTTTTGGATTCGAAGAATTGCAAGCTCGCATTTTCACCACAGGTCTACCGGAACCTGAGAATAAAGCTGTGCAGCCCAATATTGCACCAACACAGAGTGGAACCACGCGCACGATAGCGTTCTCCTATAGAAACAGAGATGGACCCGTTCGAAGAATACGCGACCATCCACAAAGGGTATTTCGATTCGACGGAGCACGTCGTGATGAAGTAAAATTGTAATTTATACTGCGAGGCTCACAGTCTCACCGGCGAGGAGTGGTCGAAGCCACCGTAGCAATATAAACAATTGACGCCCCCCCACCCTCATCGAGGCGCCGTAAAATTATCAAACGTTGCCCTGTCCGCGGCTATAAAATGATTGGGGAGCACTGCTGTAAAGCACAAGTTAGAGCTATTTGATTCGAAGAATTGCAAGCTCATATCATCACCACTGGTCTAACGAAATGTGAGAATTAAGCTGTATAACCCAAACTTTCACCAACACAGAGTGGAACCACGCGCAGGGTCTCGTTCTGCAACCGTAGCAGAGATGGACGCGTTCGAATAATACGCGATCATCCACAAAGGGCATTTCGATTCGTCGGAGCACGACGTGATGAAGTAAAATTGGAATTTATTCTGCGAGGCTCACCGTCTCACCGGCGAGAAGTGGTCGAAGCCACCGTAACAATATAAACAATTGACGCCCCCCCACCCCTCATCGATGCGCAATAAAATTATCAAACGTTGCCCTGTCCGCGGCTTTAAAACGGTTGGGGAGTACTGCTGTTAAGCACAAGTGAAAGCTTTTGGATTCGAAGAATTGCAAGCTCGCATTTTCACCACAGGTCTACCGGAATCTGAGAATAAAGCTGTGCAGCCCAATATTGCACCAACACAGAGTGGATCCACGCGCAGGATCTCGTTCTCCAACCGAAGCTGAGATGGACGCGTTCGAATAATACGCGATCATCCACAAAGGGTATTTCGATTCGTCGGAGCACGACGTGATGAAGTAAAATTGGAATTTATTCTGCGCGGCTCACCGTCTCACCGGCCAGAAGTGGTCGAAGCCACCGCAACAATATAAACAATTAACGCCCCCCATCTCATCGAGGCGCCATAAAATTATCAAACGTTGCCCTGTCCGCGGCTATAAAATGGTTGGGGAGTACTGCTGTTAAGCACAAGTGAAAGCTTTTGGATTCGAAGAATTGCAAGCTCGCATTTTCACCACAGGTCTTGCGAAACCTGAGAATAAAGCTGTGCAGCCCAATATTGCACCAACACAGAGTGGATCCTCGCGCAGGATCTCGTTCTCTAACCGAAACAGAGACGGACGCGTTCGAATAATACGCGATCATCGACAAAGGGTATTTCGATTCGTCGGTTGACGACGTGATAAAGAAAAGTTGGAATTTGTTCTGCGAGGCTCACCGTCCCACTGGCGAGACGGGGCCTAAGCCTCCGCAAAAATATAAACAATTAACGTCTCGCCCCTCATCGTGGCGCGGTAAAATTATCAAACGTTGACCGGTTCGCGACTATAAAAAGTTTGGGGAGCCTGCTGTAAAGCACAAATGGGAGCTTTTGGATTCGATGAATTGCAAGCTCTTAATATCACCATAGGTCTTGCGAACCCTGAGAATTAAGCTGTATAACCCAAACTTGCACCAACACAGAGTGGAACCACGCACAGGGTCTCGTTCTGCAACCGTAGCAGAGATGGACCCGTTCGAAGAATACGCGACCATCCACAAAGGGTATTTCGATTCGTCGGAGCACGACGTGATGAAGTAAAATTGGAATTTATTCTGCGAGGCTCACAGTCTCACCGGCAAGGAGTGGTCGAAGCCACCGTAGCAATATAAACAATTGACGCCCCACCCCCCTCATCGAGGCGCCGTAAAATTATCAAACGTTGCCCGATCCGCGGCTATAAAATGGTTGGGGAGCACTGCTGTAAAGCACAAGTTAGAGCTATTTGATTCGAAGAATTCCAAGCTCATATTATCACCACTGGTCTAACGAAATGTGAGAATTAAGCTGTATAACCCAATATTGTACCAACACAGAGTGGAACCACGCGCAGGGTCTCGTTCTGCAACCGTAGCAGAGATGGACCCGTTCGAAGAATACGCGACCATCCACAAAGGGTATTTCGATTCGTCGGAGCACGACGTGATGAAGTAAAATTGGAATTTACTCTGCGAGGCTCACCGTCTAACCGGCGAGAAGTGGTCGAAGCCACCGTAACAATATAAACAATTAACGTCTCGCCCCGCATCGTGGCGCGGTAAAATTATCAAACGTTGACCGGTTCGCGACTATAAAAAGTTTGGGGAGCCTGCTGTAAAGCACAAATGGGACCTTTTGGATTCGAAGAATTGCAAGCTCTTAATATCACCATAGGTCTTGCGAACCCTGAGAATTAAGCTGTGGAGCTCAATATTGCACCAACACAGAGTGGAACCACGCGCACGATAGCATTCTCCTATCGAAACAGAGATGGACCCGTTCGAAGAATACGCGACCATCCACAAAGGGTATTTCGATTCGTCGGAGCACGACGTGATGAAGTAAAATTGGAATTTATTCTGCGAGGCTCACAGTCTCACCGGCAAGGAGTGGTCGAAGCCACCGTAGCAATATGAACGATTGACGCCCCACCCCCCTCATCGAGGCGCCGTAAAATTATCAAACGTTGCCCGATCCGCGGCTATAAAATGGTTGGGGAGCACTGCTGTAAAGCACATGTTAGAGCTATTTGATTCGAAGAATTCCAAGCTCATATTATCACCACTGGTCTAACGAAATGTGAGAATTAAGCTGTATAACCCAATATTGCACCAACACAGAGTGGAACCACGCGCAGGGTCTCGTTCTGCAACCGTAGCAGAGATGGACCCGTTCGAAGAATACGCGACCATCCACAAAGGGTATTTCGATTCGTCGGAGCACGACGTGATGAAGTAAAATTGGAATTTACTCTGCGAGGCTCACCGTCTAACCGGCGAGAAGTGGTCGAAGCCACCGTGACAATATAAACAATTAACGTCTCGCCCCTCATCGTGGCGCGGTAAAATTATCAAACGTTGACCGGTTCGCGACTATAAAAAGTTTGGGGAGCCTGCTGTAAAGCACAAATGGGACCTTTTGGATTCGAAGAATTGCAAGCTCTTAATATCACCATAGGTCTTGCGAACCCTGAGAATTAAGCTGTGGAGCTCAATATTGCACCAACACAGAGTGGAACCAGGCGCACGATAGCGTTCTCCTATCGAAACAGAGATGGACCCGTTCGAAGAATACGCGACCATCCACAAAGGGTATTTCGATTCGATGGAGCACGACGTGATGAAGTAAAATTGGAATTTATTCTGCGAGGCTCACAGTCTCACCGGCAAGGAGTGGTCGAAGCCACCGTAGCAATATAAACAATTGACGCCCCACCCCCCTCATCGAGGCGCCGTAAAATTATCAAACGTTGCCCGATCCGCGGCTATAAAATGGTTGGGGAGCACTGCTGTAAAGCACAAGTTAGAGCTATTTGATTCGAAGAATTCCAAGCTCATATTATCACCACTGGTCTAACGAAATGTGAGAATTAAGCTGTATAACCCAATATTGTACCAACACAGAGTGGAACCACGCGCAGGGTCTCGTTCTGCAACCGTAGCAGAGATGGACCCGTTCGAAGAATACGCGGCCATCCACAAAGGGTATTTCGATTCGTCGGAGCACGACGTGATGAAGTAAAATTGGAATTTACTCTGCGAGGCTCACCGTCTAACCGGCGAGAAGTGGTCGAAGCCACCGTGACAATATAAACAATTAACGTCTCGCCCCTCATCGTGGCGCGGTAAAATTATCAAACGTTGACCGGTTCGCGACTATAAAAAGTTTGGGGAGCCTGCTGTAAAGCACAAATGGGACCTTTTGGATTCGAAGAATTGCAAGCTCTTAATATCACCATAGGTCTTGCGAACCCTGAGAATTAAGCTGTGGAGCTCAATATTGCACCAACACAGAGTGGAACCACGCGCACGATAGCGTTCTCCTATCGAAACAGAGATGGACCCGTTCGAAGAATACGCGACCATCCACAAAGGGTATTTCGATTCGATGGAGCACGACGTGATGAAGTAAAATTGGAATTTATTCTGCGAGGCTCACCGTCTCACCGGCGAGAAGTGGTCGAAGCCACCGTAACAATATAAACAATTGACGGCCCCCCCTCATCGAGGTGCAATAAAATTATCAAACGTTGCCCTGTCCGCGGCTATAAAATGGTTGGGGAGTACTGCTGTTAAGCACAAGTGAAAGCTTTTGGATTCGAAGAATTGCAAGCTCGCATTTTCACCACAAGTCTTGGGGAACCTGAGAATAAAGCTGTGCAGCCCAATATTGCACCAACACAGAGTGGATCCTCGCGCAGGATCTCGTCCTCTAACCGAAACAGAGATGGACGCGTTCGAATAATACGCGATCATCCACAAAGGGTATTTCGATTCGTCGGAGCACGACGTGATGAAGTAAAATTGGAATTTATTCTGCGAGGCTCACCGTCTCACCGGCGAGAAGTGGTCGAAGCCACCGTAGCAATATAAAGAATTGACGCCCCCCCCCCCCACCCCTCATCGAGGCGCCGTAAAATTATCAAACGTTGCCCTGTCCGCGGCTATAAAATGGTTGGGGAGCACTGCTGTTAAGCACAAGTGAAAGCTTTCGGATTCGAAGAATTGCAAGCTCGCATTTTCACCACAGGTCTACCGGAACCTGAGAATAAAGCTGTGCAGCCCAATATTGCACCAACACAGAGTGGAACCACGCGCACGATAGCGTTCTCCTATAGAAACAGAGATGGACCCGTTCGAAGAATACGCGACCATCCACAAAGGGTATTTCGATTCGACGGAGCACGACGTGATGAAGTAAAATTGTAATTTATACTGCGAGGCTCACAGTCTCACCGGCGAGGAGTGGTCGAAGCCACCGTAGCAATATAAACAATTGACGCCCCCCCACCCTCATCGAGGCGCCGTAAAATTATCAAACGTTGCCCTGTCCGCGGCTATAAAATGATTGGGGAGCACTGCTGTAAAGCACAAGTTAGAGCTATTTGATTCGAAGAATTGCAAGCTCATATTATCACCACTGGTCTAACGAAATGTGAGAATTAAGCTGTATAACCCAAACTTTCACCAACACAGAGTGGAACCACGCGCAGGGTCTCGTTCTGCAACCGTAGCAGAGATGGACGCGTTCGAATAATACGCGATCATCCACAAAGGGCATTTCGATTCGTCGGAGCACGACGTGATGAAGTAAAATTGGAATTTATTCGGCGAGGCTCACCGTCTCACCGTCGAGAAGTGGTCGAAGCCACCGTAACAATATAAACAGTTGACGCCCCCCCCCCTCATCGATGCGCAATAAAATTATCAAACGTTGCCCTGTCCGCTTCTTTAAAACGGTTGGGGAGTACTACTGTTAAGCACAAGTGAAAGCTTTTGGATTCGAAGAATTGCAAGCTCGCATTTTCACCACAGGTCTACCGGAACCTGAGAATAAAGCTGTGCAGCCCAATATTGCACCAACACAGAGTGGATCCACGCGCAGGATCTCGTTCTCCAACCGAAGCTGAGATGGACGCGTTCGAATAATACGCGATCATCCACAAAGGGTATTTCGATTCGTCGGAGCATGACGTGATGAAGTAAAATTGGAATTTATTCTGCGCGGCTCACCGTCTCACCGGCCAGAAGGGGTCGAAGCCACCGCAACAATATAAACAATTAACGCCCCCCATCTCATCGAGGCGCCATAAAACTATCAAACGTTGCCCGGTCCGCGGCTATAAAATGGTTGGGGAGCACTGCTGTTAAGCACAAGTGAAAGCTTTTGGATTCGAAGAATTGCAAGCTCGCATTTTCACCACAGGTCTACCGGAACCTGAGAATAAAGCTGTGCAGCCCAATATTGCACCAACACAGAGTGGAACCACGCGCACGATAGCGTTCTCCTATAGAAACAGAGATGGACCCGTTCGAAGAATACGCGACCATCCACAAAGGGTATTTCGATTCGACGGAGCACGTCGTGATGAAGTAAAATTGTAATTTATACTGCGAGGCTCACAGTCTCACCGGCGAGGAGTGGTCGAAGCCACCGTAGCAATATAAACAATTGACGCCCCCCCACCCTCATCGAGGCGCCGTAAAATTATCAAACGTTGCCCTGTCCGCGGCTATAAAATGATTGGGGAGCACTGCCGTAAAGCACAAGTTAGAGCTATTTGATTCGAAGAATTGCAAGCTCATATCATCACCACTGGTCTAACGAAATGTGAGAATTAAGCTGTATAACCCAAACTTTCACCAACACAGAGTGGAACCACGCGCAGGGTCTCGTTCTGCAACCGTAGCAGAGATGGACGCGTTCGAATAATACGCGATCATCCACAAAGGGCATTTCGATTCGTCGGAGCACGACGTGATGAAGTAAAATTGGAATTTATTCTGCGAGGCTCACCGTCTCACCGGCGAGAAGTGGTCGAAGCCACCGTAACAATATAAACAATTGACGCCCCCCCACCCCTCATCGATGCGCAATAAAATTATCAAACGTTGCCCTGTCCGCGGCTTTAAAACGGTTGGGGAGTACTGCTGTTAAGCACAAGTGAAAGCTTTTGGATTCGAAGAATTGCAAGCTCGCATTTTCACCACAGGTCTACCGGAATCTGAGAATAAAGCTGTGCAGCCCAATATTGCACCAACACAGAGTGGATCCACGCGCAGGATCTCGTTCTCCAACCGAAGCTGAGATGGACGCGTTCGAATAATACGCGATCATCCACAAAGGGTATTTCGATTCGTCGGAGCACGACGTGATGAAGTAAAATTGGAATTTATTCTGCGCGGCTCACCGTCTCACCGGCCAGAAGTGGTCGAAGCCACCGCAACAATATAAACAATTAACGCCCCCCATCTCATCGAGGCGCCATAAAATTATCAAACGTTGCCCTGTCCGCGGCTATAAAATGGTTGGGGAGTACTGCTGTTAAGCACAAGTGAAAGCTTTTGGATTCGAAGAATTGCAAGCTCGCATTTTCACCACAGGTCTTGCGAAACCTGAGAATAAAGCTGTGCAGCCCAATATTGCACCAACACAGAGTGGATCCTCGCGCAGGATCTCGTTCTCTAACCGAAACAGAGACGGACGCGTTCGAATAATACGCGATCATCGACAAAGGGTATTTCGATTCGTCGGTTGACGACGTGATAAAGAAAAGTTGGAATTTGTTCTGCGAGGCTCACCGTCCCACTGGCGAGACGGGGCCTAAGCCTCCGCAAAAATATAAACAATTAACGTCTCGCCCCTCATCGTGGCGCGGTAAAATTATCAAACGTTGACCGGTTCGCGACTATAAAAAGTTTGGGGAGCCTGCTGTAAAGCACAAATGGGAGCTTTTGGATTCGATGAATTGCAAGCTCTTAATATCACCATAGGTCTTGCGAACCCTGAGAATTAAGCTGTATAACCCAAACTTGCACCAACACAGAGTGGAACCACGCACAGGGTCTCGTTCTGCAACCGTAGCAGAGATGGACCCGTTCGAAGAATACGCGACCATCCACAAAGGGTATTTCGATTCGTCGGAGCACGACGTGATGAAGTAAAATTGGAATTTATTCTGCGAGGCTCACAGTCTCACCGGCAAGGAGTGGTCGAAGCCACCGTAGCAATATAAACAATTGACGCCCCACCCCCCTCATCGAGGCGCCGTAAAATTATCAAACGTTGCCCGATCCGCGGCTATAAAATGGTTGGGGAGCACTGCTGTAAAGCACAAGTTAGAGCTATTTGATTCGAAGAATTCCAAGCTCATATTATCCCCACTGGTCTAACGAAATGTGAGAATTAAGCTGTATAACCCAATATTGTACCAACACAGAGTGGAACCACGCGCAGGGTCTCGTTCTGCAACCGTAGCAGAGATGGACCCGTTCGAAGAATACGCGACCATCCACAAAGGGTATTTCGATTCGTCGGAGCACGACGTGATGAAGTAAAATTGGAATTTACTCTGCGAGGCTCACCGTCTAACCGGCGAGAAGTGGTCGAAGCCACCGTAACAATATAAACAATTAACGTCTCGCCCCGCATCGTGGCGCGGTAAAATTATCAAACGTTGACCGGTTCGCGACTATAAAAAGTTTGGGGAGCCTGCTGTAAAGCACAAATGGGACCTTTTGGATTCGAAGAATTGCAAGCTCTTAATATCACCATAGGTCTTGCGAACCCTGAGAATTAAGCTGTGGAGCTCAATATTGCACCAACACAGAGTGGAACCACGCGCACGATAGCATTCTCCTATCGAAACAGAGATGGACCCGTTCGAAGAATACGCGACCATCCACAAAGGGTATTTCGATTCGTCGGAGCACGACGTGATGAAGTAAAATTGGAATTTATTCTGCGAGGCTCACAGTCTCACCGGCAAGGAGTGGTCGAAGCCACCGTAGCAATATGAACGATTGACGCCCCACCCCCCTCATCGAGGCGCCGTAAAATTATCAAACGTTGCCCGATCCGCGGCTATAAAATGGTTGGGGAGCACTGCTGTAAAGCACATGTTAGAGCTATTTGATTCGAAGAATTCCAAGCTCATATTATCACCACTGGTCTAACGAAATGTGAGAATTAAGCTGTATAACCCAATATTGCACCAACACAGAGTGGAACCACGCGCAGGGTCTCGTTCTGCAACCGTAGCAGAGATGGACCCGTTCGAAGAATACGCGACCATCCACAAAGGGTATTTCGATTCGTCGGAGCACGACGTGATGAAGTAAAATTGGAATTTACTCTGCGAGGCTCACCGTCTAACCGGCGAGAAGTGGTCGAAGCCACCGTGACAATATAAACAATTAACGTCTCGCCCCTCATCGTGGCGCGGTAAAATTATCAAACGTTGACCGATTCGCGACTATAAAAAGTTTGGGGAGCCTGCTGTAAAGCACAAATGGGACCTTTTGGATTCGAAGAATTGCAAGCTCTTAATATCACCATAGGTCTTGCGAACCCTGAGAATTAAGCTGTGGAGCTCAATATTGCACCAACACAGAGTGGAACCACGCGCACGATAGCGTTCTCCTATCGAAACAGAGATGGACCCGTTCGAAGAATACGCGACCATCCACAAAGGGTATTTCGATTCGATGGAGCACGACGTGATGAAGTAAAATTGGAATTTATTCTGCGAGGCTCACCGTCTCACCGGCGAGAAGTGGTCGAAGCCACCGTAACAATATAAACAATTGACGGCCCCCCCTCATCGAAGTGCAATAAAATTATCAAACGTTGCCCTGTCCGCGGCTATAAAATGGTTGGGGAGTACTGCTGTTAAGCACAAGTGAAAGCTTTTGGATTCGAAGAATTGCAAGCTCGCATTTTCACCACAGGTCTTGCTAAACCTGAGAATAAAGCTGTGCAGCTCAATATTGCACCAACACAGAGTGGATCCTCGCGCAGGATCTCGTTCTCTAACCGAAACAGAGATGGACGCGTTCGAATAATACGCGATCATCCACAAAGGGTATTTCGATTCGTCGGTTGACGACGTGATAAAGAAAAGTTGGAATTTGTTCTGCGAGGCTCACCGTCCCACTGGCGAGACGGGGCCTAAGCCTCCGCAAAAATATAAACAATTAACGTCTCGCCCCTCATCGTGGCGCGGTAAAATTATCAAACGTTGACCGGTTCGCGACTATAAAAAGTTTGGGGAGCCTGCTGTAAAGCACAAATGGGAGCTTTTGGATTCGATGAATTGCAAGCTCATATTGTCACCACTGGTCTAACGAAATGTGAGAATTAAGCTGTATAACCCAATATTGCACCAACACAGAGTGGAACCACGCGCAGGGTCTCGTTCTGCAACCGTAGCAGAGATGGACCCGTTCGAAGAATACGCGACCATCCACAAAGGGTATTTCGATTCATCGGAGCACGACGTGATGAAGTAAAATTGGAATTTACTCTGCGAGGCTCACCGTCTAACCGGCGAGAAGTGGTCGAAGCCACCGTAACAATATAAACAATTAACGTCACGCCCCTCATCGTGGCGCGGTAAAATTATCAAACGTTGACCGGTTCGCGACTATAAAAAGTTTGGGGAGCCTGCTGTAAAGCACAAATGGGACCTTTTGGATTCGAAGAATTGCAAGCTCTTAATATCACCATAGGTCTTGCGAACCCTGAGAATTAAGCTGTGGAGCTCAATATTGCACCAACACAGAGTGGAACCACGCGCACGATAGCATTCTCCTATCGAAACAGAGATGGACCCGTTCGAAGAATACGCGACCATCCACAAAGGGTATTTCGATTCGTCGGAGCACGACGTGATGAAGTAAAATTGGAATTTATTCTGCGCGGCTCACCGTCTCACCGGCCAGAAGTGGTCGAAGCCACCGCAACAATATAAACAATTAACGCCCCCCATCTCATCGAGGCGCCATAAAACTATCAAACGTTGCCCGGTCCGCGGCTATAAAATGGTTGGGGAGCACTGCTGTTAAGCACAAGTGAAAGCTTTTGGATTCGAAGAATTGCAAGCTCGCATTTTCACCACAGGTCTTGCGAAACCTGAGAATAAAGCTGTGCAGCTCAATATTGCACCAACACAGAGTGGATCCTCGCGCAGGATCTCGTTCTCTAACCGAAACAGAGACGGACGCGTTCGAATAATACGCGATCATCCACAAAGGGTATTTCGATTCGTCGGTTGACGACGTGATAAAGAAAAGTTGGAATTTGTTCTGCGAGGCTCACCGTCCCACTGGCGAGACGGGGCCTAAGCCTCCGCAAAAATATAAACAATTAACGTCTCGGCCCACATCGTGGCGCGGTAAAATTATCAAACGTTGACCGGTTCGCGACTATAAAAAGTTTGGGGAGCCTGCTGTAAAGCACAAATGGGAGCTTTTGGATTCGATGAATTGCAAGCTCTTAATATCACCATAGGTCTTGCGAACCCTGAGAATTAAGCTGTATAACCCAAACTTGCACCAACACAGAGTGGAACCACGCACAGGGTCTCGTTCTGCAACCGTAGCAGAGATGGACCCGTTCGAAGAATACGCGACCATCCACAAAGGGTATTTCGATTCGTCGGAGCACGACGTGATGAAGTAAAATTGGAATTTATTCTGCGAGGCTCACAGTCTCACCGGCAAGGAGTGGTCGAAGCCACCGTAGCAATATAAACAATTGACGCCCCACCCCCCTCATCGAGGCGCCGTAAAATTATCAAACGTTGCCCGATCCGCGGCTATAAAATGGTTGGGGAGCACTGCTGTAAAGCACAAGTTAGAGCTATTTGATTCGAAGAATTCCATGCTCATATTATCACCACTGGTCTAACGAAATGTGAGAATTAAGCTGTATAACCCAATATTGCACCAACACAGAGTGGAACCACGCGCAGGGTCTCGTTCTGCAACCGTATCAGAGATGGACCCGTTCGAAGAATACGCGACCATCCACAAAGGGTATTTCGATTCGTCGGAGCACGACGTGATGAAGTAAAATTGGAATTTACTCTGCGAGGCTCACCGTCTGACCGGCGAAAAGTGGTCGAAGTCACCGTAACAAGATAAACAATTAACGTCTCGCCCCTCATCGTAGCGCGGTAATATTATCAAACGTTGACCGGTTCGCGACTATAAAAAGTTTGGGGAGCCTGCTGTAAAGCACAAATGGGACCTTTTGGATTCGAAGAATTGCAAGCTCTTAATATCACCATAGGTCTTGCGAACCCTGAGAATTAAGCTGTGGAGCTCAATATTGCACCAACACAGAGTGGAACCACGCGCACGATAGCATTCTCCTATCGAAACAGAGATGGACCCGTTCGAAGAATACGCGACCATCCACAAAGGGTATTTCGATTCGTCGGAGCACGACGTGATGAAGTAAAATTGGAATTTATTCTGCGCGGCTCACCGTCTCATCGGCCAGAAGTGGTCGAAGCCACCGCAACAATATAAACAATTAACGCCCCCCATCTCATCGAGGCGCCATAAAACTATCAAACGTTGCCCGGTCCGCGGCTATAAAATGGTTGGGGAGCACTGCTGTTAAGCACAAGTGAAAGCTTTTGGATTCGAAGAATTGCAAGCTCGCATTTTCACCACAGGTCTTGCGAAACCTGAGAATAAAGCTGTGCAGCCCAATATTGCACCAACACAGAGTGGATCCTCGCGCAGGATCTCGTTCTCTAACCGAAACAGAGACGGACGCGTTCGAATAATACGCGATCATCGACAAAGGGTATTTCGATTCGTCGGTTGACGACGTGATAAAGAAAAGTTGGAATTTGTTCTGCGAGGCTCACCGTCCCACTGGCGAGACGGGGCCTAAGCCTCCGCAAAAATATAAACAATTAACGTCTCGGCCCTCATCGTGGCGCGGTAAAATTATCAAACGTTGACCGGTTCGCGACTATAAAAAGTTTGGGGAGCCTGCTGTAAAGCACAAATAGGACCTTTTGGATTCGATGAATTGCAAGCTCTTAATATCACCATAGGTCTTGCGAACCCTGAGAATTAAGCTGTATAACCCAAACTTGCACCAACACAGAGTGGAACCACGCACAGGGTCTCGTTCTGCAACCGTAGCAGAGATGGACCCGTTCGAAGAATACGCGACCATCCACAAAGGGTATTTCGATTCGTCGGAGCACGACGTGATGAAGTAAAATTGGAATTTATTCTGCGAGGCTCACAGTCTCACCGGCAAGGAGTGGTCGAAGCCACCGTAGCAATATAAACAATTGACGCCCCACCCCCCTCATCGAGGCGCCGTAAAATTATCAAACGTTGCCCTGTCCGCGGCTATAAAATGATTGGGGAGCACTGCTGTAAAGCACAAGTTAGAGCTATTTGATTCGAAGAATTCCATGCTCATATTATCACCACTGGTCTAACGAAATGTGAGAATTAAGCTGTATAACCCAATATTGCACCAACACAGAGTGGAACCACGCGCAGGGTCTCGTTCTGCAACCGTAGCAGAGATGGACCCGTTCGAAGAATACGCGACCATCCACAAAGGGTATTTCGATTCGTCGGAGCACGACTAGGGCTGTAACTTTTCCGAAGCTTCGAAGGATTCGAAGGAACGAAGGGAACTTTGAAGTTTCGAAGTTTCGAAGTCTTCGAAGATTCGAAGCTTCGAAATCTTCCAAAGTGCTCGAAATTTCAAAGTCTTCGAAACGTATGAAGTTGTAATTTATGAGTTTCACACCGTGTCAAGATTTTTGATAAATAAAAATATTAACTTTCAGTCACCGGTGACTGACACTGAACTTTCCGTTTGGACTTTTCGTAATTAAATTAAATTTAAAAGATTGCATTCTATTAATAAATTTCGGGATCATATCACGAATGTACTTAAAAAATAATACTTTGCAAACAAAATTTTAATGAGTTTTATTGAATTCGGTGAAATCGGATATCGCGGACTAAATGAAAAGAAAGGCAAGACAGGCTTGGCGCTTGACATGTTAATACAAAATTTGACAGACTATAAACACAACCATACAGTTATAAAAAATATATTTATTGAACACATAAATTTTAACAAGATTTCATGAACAACTGGATAAAAGGAGGAACACTGGATAAAACAAAACAGATACTAACGATACTTCGATCATACATACATACATACATACATGTTAGTGTCAACGAACGAGTCTTTTTCAATTTTATCATACATACATACGTTACAACATTCTTCGCGCTGCTCACACCCAAACACAAAATTGTACTATTCTTACTTTCCAATTTTTGCAATTTTTCTATATCACAAGTAATTTTTATTTTGATGTAGGAATGTATTCGTTGTTACATTTTTGGTAGCTAAACAATTTCGACTCGGTGTGACAATGTTTCCTGTCGTAGAGAAAACTCTTTCTGAAGCCACTGAGGTAGCAGGGATGCTCAAATATTTTTTGGCCAACCGCGCAATAAGTGGCATTTTCTGTTCACGACATTTCCACCATTCAAATGGGTCCATATTCGTATCTATCTCTGGCTCCGCAAGGTACAACATGTATTGTTGAGCAGATGATGTGAGACTACTCTCAGTTCGCATGAAAATGAAATCCAGAGCACTAGTTCCCTTTTTTTCAGTTTCATTTGTGTTTTCTCCACTATCCAGAGAATATTCGTTAATTTCGCGTTCAACGCTTTCTCTTATTTTTATCTTCGCTGTTGCGGTTTCTGAAAGGAGCTGCTTGAATCTAGGATCCAGAAAAGAAGCTTTATCTGAAGCTGAAACTAAAACCGTACTTTCCAAGTACCAATCTAAACAAAATCGCGTTGTTAATTGCGTGATCAACTCATTAATAATTAAAATAATATTGTTATCTTCATTGTATTTATCCTTTGTAGGAATTAAATGATTATTGATTATGGCTCGCACAATTGGATTTACCATTGAAAGTGTTCCTCCTGATAAAATTGTGGTAGCAAATTCGAGTGGTTTTAAAAGTTCTATTATTACTTCCAATACTTTCCACTCACTTTCCAGCATCTCTAAAGCTTGAGCCTGTCTCTGGTTTGTGATATTTCTATCGGCGAGTACATTTATGATAGCGCTACGGTTTTCTACAAGTCTTTCAGACATTTTTAAGTCCGTATTCCACCGAGTTCGAACACTTTGTATCAATTTTAATTTCGGCAAGTTTAATTGCTCCTGCTTTGTTTCCAAACTTTTTGAAGCCAATACAGAGTGTCGAAAATGTGAAACAATTTTACTTGCTTTTGCAAGAACGCAAGAAACATCTCCTTTTTGAAATGCATTTTGTATTGCCGAATGGATTTTATGAGCAGCACAAGTGACATCAAATTCTACGTTAGGCAAACGATTTACTGCCGATACAATGTTGCTTGCACTGTCATTAGTTATCGCAACTATTTTTTCTTCTATGCCAAATTTAACAGCCACATTTTGTAAGCAATCTGCCAAGTTTTCGGCTGTATGGCGTTCTTCGAGCTCTTCTATACAAATAGTCATAATCTGCTGTTTCCATTGGTCATCGATAATGTGGGCATTAACATTTATATACCCTTCTTGAGCTATCGAGGTCCAGCAATCGGTGTCGAGGGCAACAAAAGATACTTTTGCTAATTGATTTTCAATTTTATTTCGTACTTCATCCTCCATAATTCGTAACCGACGAAGTATTGTTTGCCCGCATGGACAGTTGTAATTTGGTTCTAATTTTTTCATAAATTCTTGAAATCCACAGCTAGATACAAAATTATAGGGTAGTCTATTAACAGCTATTAATTTTGCAATAGCTTGTGTAATGATTTCAGCGCGTTCTTTCTTAATGAACCCGGATTTTGAATTTGAATTAGTTATTGTTGGACGAGCTCGCTTAGTGGGTAACGTATCCATATCCACATCCAATACAATATCTTCTTGAGTAGAAGATCCCGATCCCGATCCCGATGGTGAATCTATTGATATGACCGATCCATCTTCTGCTGATCTGTAATAGTACAATACATATATTCATCTGTTATAAATATAAACAATATTTTAAAATTAATAATTAATTAATTTAGATTAAGAGACTTATAGGATCTTTTAGACCTTCGCGTCCCAAACAGGACAAAATATTTGAGTATTACCTTGTAACTTCTGTGCGTTGACGTTTTCTGCTACTAGGACACTCTATTGAATGGATCTTCATTAAATGATCGATCAGCGTTGTAGTAGATCCATATGTCTGAAGCTCTGTATCACAGATTTCACATATTGCAGATTTTCCATCGGTAGACTTTTTACAATGTTTCCACACCCAGCTTTTCATTATGTAATGTTTGCCTAAAGTTATATAAAATTAAAAATGTATTAGAAAGGTATGTCTGAAAAAGAAATTTTGTACAATAATAAGGAACAGTAATAAAGTGATGAATACATACATTTATTTAGTAACTGTATATAATTATCGTAATATAGATAAGTAATGTTATTTTATTGGATCATTCCACAAACGGACACTTTTTGGCGTAAAATTTCGAATTTTGTTCAAATTCAAATTTGTCGTAGTGTCTTTAGTGGTCTATGAAAAATTTATTTCATGAAATATTCATAATATGAAGAATAAATGTCAAGAAATACATAGAAAAAATTTAAAATTTTTAAAATTTTTTGAAATTTACAACCAGACATCGGCGATTATAATTATCTGAAAAACGACTAAATAAGTAACAAATGAACAATTTTAAATTATATTTTAAGACAACAACATTTAAACAATTAATTAAAAAATGGTTACAGAAAATATATATTTGATACGAGAATTATCAGTGGATAAGAATCATGTTTTAATGAATTTTAGTGCAAATTTCTCCGGTATCTCTTATGGTTCAAAAGTTATAGTAAAATAATTTGAAATAATTTTAATTTCGTCAATTTTCAAATGTCCATCTTTTTAATAACAGGTCCGTAAGGGAAACACTTTGGGCTATATCTCCATTTTCTCAATTTTTTAAAAAGTGGCCCCCTAATTTTACGCCAAATAGGGTCCGTTTTCGCGTGGAATGACCCCATTATAAATTCTTGAAAATATTACACTTACCTTTCTTATCTGCTTAATAATTAACAAATCTATACGTTGAATATTTCCTGCACTACACAATACGCTCACTAGCTTGTTACGGGGAAATCGTAATAACACGCGAAACTAAACGTCTAACGATCGCGGTCAGTATCTACAATACAGTACAAAGTCGGATATGGTTTGAAAGAATGTAGCATGTATAGAAAATTCGAGAAGAAAATGTAAAACAAAACGCGGAACGACAAGCTTCTAGAAGCTTCTCGAAGGTAATTTGCAGGTAATCACGCGGGGAAGCAACGCGAGGGGAGCGCGCGAAAAGTCAATCACGCTTAACAACCTGGTTGTTGATTTCCGTTCGCGAATGGCAACGAAAACATATAAATAGCGGGTTTGCACTGCGAACAACTATGTACGTCCAAAATTTCGCATCGCCAATGTAAGCGTTTTACATTGTAACGCATTTTAGAAAATGAGCGTCTTCATTCGCGCAGATTCAACTTTTTGCCTCTTATCCGTTAACTGGGAACATCGTGTGAATGCTCATTTTCTAAAATGCGCTATATTAAATCGGAACACCGCACATCAGGGATGCGAATCCTAACCCGAACCCGAACCCGGTTCGGTTCTCGTAACCCGATTATATGCGGGTTACAGTAGGATCATAAATACCTTATTTGTAACTTTTTAATGTAAATTTTTTTGAAATACAAAATTCCTGTACTTTTTAAGTACAGGAGGAAAGTTTCCCGTAGGAAAAATACGGGAGACACTTTGACTCCAAAGAGAGGTTCTTAGTTCTTAACCTTCCGTCGGGCGCAATATCTGGGCCGATAAACATGATAAACACCTAATTAAGTTCATTTATACAACTGCTGTTAGGGCAATACTTGTGTCGTCTATACTAGTAGGGCCGCCCTTTTGGGCCCTCCCCAAGGATAGGGGTGACTGAGTATCTTGTGTTTTCCAGATACTTACTTCTTACATAAACCTTCGGCACTGGGACTTTACGATACAGTCTGTTGATCCCGGGAGGCTAAGTTGAATGCATTGGTTGAGGAACCTTCTAATTGTGCTAAACTGTGCAAAAAATCTGAAGTCGGGGTCTCTGAGACCCCACATTACCTTGCGAAGGTTAAAATATAGATTTTGGTATAACCGTTATTCTACAGAAACCGAAATAAATGCCGGTATTTTTCAGTTTTTCCCATGCAAAGAATGCTTCATATAAAAAAGAACTGCGTGACACGTACTCCGGAACCCTCAAGAAGCACAGTCTCCTAAATTAGTTTAGTGTACACAATATAAATACGTTCCGCCGCGTCGTAAAACCGGTAAAACCTTCCGTGCGGAGGAATAAGCGCGAATCCGAATTCAGGAAGGTAAACTCTTCACCGACGACTGTTTTTTCAAATCTTCTAATAATTTACTACGGAGGTTTGAAATTCGATACGTTGATTCTCATCGCCTTCGAATTTTCAGAAACTCCGAAGTTTCGAAGTTTCTGAAAATGAAGCTTCGAAATCTTCGACCTTCGAAGGAAAGTTACAGCCCTAAGCACGACGTGATGAAGTAAAATTGGAATTTATTCTGCGAGGCTCACCGTCTAACCGGCGAGAAAAGGTCGAAGCCACCGTAACAATATAAACAATTGACGCCCCCCCCCCTCATTGAGGCGCCGTAAAATCATCAAACGTTGCCCTGTCTGCGGCTATAAAATGGTTGGGGAGCACTGCTGTTAAGCACAAGTGCAAGCTTTTGGATTCGAAGAATTGCAAACACGCATTTTCACCACAGGTCTAGCGGAACCTGAGAATAAAGCTGTGCAGCCAAATATTGCACCAACACAGAGTGGATCCTCGCGCAGGATCTCGTTCTCTAACCGAAACAGAGATGGACGCGTTCGAATAATACGCGATCATCCACAAAGGGTATTTCGATTCGTCGGTTGACGACGTGATAAAGAAAAGTTGGAATTTGTTCTGCGAGGCTCACCGTCCCACTGGCGAGACGGGGCCTAAGCCTCCGCAAAAATATAAACAATTAACGTCTCGCCCCTCATCGTGGCGCGGTAAAATTATCAAACGTTGACCGGTTCGCGACTATAAAAAGTTTGGGGAGCCTGCTGTAAAGCACAAATGGGAGCTTTTGGATTCGATGAATTGCAAGCTCATATTGTCACCACTGGTCTAACGAAATGTGAGAATTAAGCTGTATAACCCAATATTGCACCAACACAGAGTGGAACCACGCGCAGGGTCTCGTTCTGCAACCGTAGCAGAGATGGACCCGTTCGAAGAATACGCGACCATCCACAAAGGGTATTTCGATTCGTCGGAGCACGACGTGATGAAGTAAAATTGGAATTTACTCTGCGAGGTTCACCGTCTAACCGGCGAGAAGTGGTCGAAGCCACCGTAACAATATAAACAATTAACGTCTCGCCCCTCATCGTGGCGCGGTAAAATTATCAAACGTTGACCGGTTCGCGACTATAAAAAGTTTGGGGAGCCTGCTGTAAAGCACAAATGGGAGCTTTTGGATTCGAAGAATTGCAAGCTCTTAATATCACCATAGGTCTTGCGAACCCTGAGAATTAAGCTGTGGAGCTCAATATTGCACCAACACAGAGTGGAACCACGCGCACGATAGCGTTCTCCTATCGAAACAGAGATGGACCCGTTCGAAGAATACGCGACCATCCACAAAGGGTACTTCGATTCGTCGGAGCACGACGTGATGAAGTAAAATTGGAATTTATTCTGCGCGGCTCACCGTCTCACCGGCCAGAAGTGGTCGAAGCCACCGCAACAATATAAACAATTAACGCCCCCCATCTCATCGAGGCGCCATAAAACTATCAAACGTTGCCCGGTCCGCGGCTATAAAATGGTTGGGGAGTACTGCTGTTAAGCACAAGTGAAAGCTTTTGGATTCGAAGAATTGCAAGCTCGCATTTTCACCACAGGTCTTGCTAAACCTGAGAATAAAGCTGTGCAGCTCAATATTGCACCAACACAGAGTGGATCCTCGCGCAGGATCTCGTTCTCTAACCGAAACAGAGATGGACGCGTTCGAATAATACGCGATCATCCACAAAGGGTATTTCGATTCGTCGGTTGACGACGTGATAAAGAAAAGTTGGAATTTGTTCTGCGAGGCTCACCGTCCCACTGGCGAGACGGGGCCTAAGCCTCCGCAAAAATATAAACAATTAACGTCTCGCCCCTCATCGTGGCGCGGTAAAATTATCAAACGTTGACCGGTTCGCGACTATAAAAAGTTTGGGGAGCCTGCTGTAAAGCACAAATGGGAGCTTTTGGATTCGATGAATTGCAAGCTCATATTGTCACCACTGGTCTAACGAAATGTGAGAATTAAGCTGTATAACCCAATATTGCACCAACACAGAGTGGAACCACGCGCAGGGTCTCGTTCTGCAACCGTAGCAGAGATGGACCCGTTCGAAGAATACGCGACCATCCACAAAGGGTATTTCGATTCATCGGAGCACGACGTGATGAAGTAAAATTGGAATTTACTCTGCGAGGCTCACCGTCTAACCGGCGAGAAGTGGTCGAAGCCACCGTAACAATATAAACAATTAACGTCACGCCCCTCATCGTGGCGCGGTAAAATTATCAAACGTTGACCGGTTCGCGACTATAAAAAGTTTGGGGAGCCTGCTATAAAGCACAAATGGGAGCTTTTGGATTCGAAGAATTGCAAGCTCTTAATATCACCATAGGTCTTGCGAACCCTGAGAATTAAGCTGTGGAGCTCAATATTGCACCAACACAGAGTGGAACCACGCGCACGATAGCATTCTCCTATCGAAACAGAGATGGACCCGTTCGAAGAATACGCGACCATCCACAAAGGGTATTTCGATTCGTCGGAGCACGACGTGATGAAGTAAAATTGGAATTTACTCTGCGAGGCTCACCGTCTAACCGGCGAGAAGTGGTCGAAGCCACCGTAACAATATAAACAATTAACGTCTCGCCCCTCATCGTGGCGCGGTAAAATTATCAAACGTTGACCGGTTCGCGACTATAAAAAGTTTGGGGAGCCTGCTGTAAAGCACAAATGGGACCTTTTGGATTCGAAGAATTGCAAGCTCTTAATATCACCATAGGTCTTGCGAACCCTGAGAATTAAGCTGTGGAGCTCAATATTGCACCAACACAGAGTGGAACCACGCGCACGATAGCATTCTCCTATCGAAACAGAGATGGACCCGTTCGAAGAATACGCGACCATCCACAAAGGGTATTTCGATTCGTCGGAGCACGACGTGATGAAGTAAAATTGGAATTTATTCTGCGCGGCTCACCGTCTCACCGGCCAGAAGTGGTCGAAGCCACCGCAACAATATAAACAATTAACGCCCCCCATCTCATCGAGGCGCCATAAAACTATCAAACGTTGCCCGGTCCGCGGCTATAAAATGGTTGGGGAGCACTGCTGTTAAGCACAAGTGAAAGCTTTTGGATTCGAAGAATTGCAAGCTCGCATTTTCACCACAGGTCTTGCGAAACCTGAGAATAAAGCTGTGCAGCTCAATATTGCACCAACACAGAGTGGATCCTCGCGCAGGATCTCGTTCTCTAACCGAAACAGAGACGGACGCGTTCGAATAATACGCGATCATCGACAAAGGGTATTTCGATTCGTCGGTTGACGACGTGATAAAGAAAAGTTGGAATTTGTTCTGCGAGGCTCACCGTCCCACTGGCGAGACGGGGCCTAAGCCTCCGCAAAAATATAAACAATTAACGTCTCGGCCCACATCGTGGCGCGGTAAAATTATCAAACGTTGACCGGTTCGCGACTATAAAAAGTTTGGGGAGCCTGCTGTAAAGCACAAATGGGAGCTTTTGGATTCGATGAATTGCAAGCTCTTAATATCACCATAGGTCTTGCGAACCCTGAGAATTAAGCTGTATAACCCAAACTTGCACCAACACAGAGTGGAACCACGCACAGGGTCTCGTTCTGCAACCGTAGCAGAGATGGACCCGTTCGAAGAATACGCGACCATCCACAAAGGGTATTTCGATTCGTCGGAGCACGACGTGATGAAGTAAAATTGGAATTTATTCTGCGAGGCTCACAGTCTCACCGGCAAGGAGTGGTCGAAGCCACCGTAGCAATATAAACAATTGACGCCCCACCCCCCTCATCGAGGCGCCGTAAAATTATCAAACGTTGCCCGATCCGCGGCTATAAAATGGTTGGGGAGCACTGCTGTAAAGCACAAGTTAGAGCTATTTGATTCGAAGAATTCCATGCTCATATTATCACCACTGGTCTAACGAAATGTGAGAATTAAGCTGTATAACCCAATATTGCACCAACACAGAGTGGAACCACGCGCAGGGTCTCGTTCTGCAACCGTAGCAGAGATGGACCCGTTCGAAGAATACGCGACCATCCACAAAGGGTATTTCGATTCGTCGGAGCACGACGTGATGAAGTAAAATTGGAATTTACTCTGCGAGGCTCACCGTCTGACCGGCGAAAAGTGGTCGAAGTCACCGTAACAAGATAAACAATTAACGTCTCGCCCCTCATCGTAGCGCGGTAATATTATCAAACGTTGACCGGTTCGCGACTATAAAAAGTTTGGGGAGCCTGCTGTAAAGCACAAATGGGACCTTTTGGATTCGAAGAATTGCAAGCTCTTAATATCACCATAGGTCTTGCGAACCCTGAGAATTAAGCTGTGGAGCTCAATATTGCACCAACACAGAGTGGAACCACGCGCACGATAGCATTCTCCTATCGAAACAGAGATGGACCCGTTCGAAGAATACGCGACCATCCACAAAGGGTATTTCGATTCGTCGGAGCACGACGTGATGAAGTAAAATTGGAATTTATTCTGCGCGGCTCACCGTCTCATCGGCCAGAAGTGGTCGAAGCCACCGCAACAATATAAACAATTAACGCCCCCCATCTCATCGAGGCGCCATAAAACTATCAAACGTTGCCCGGTCCGCGGCTATAAAATGGTTGGGGAGCACTGCTGTTAAGCACAAGTGAAAGCTTTTGGATTCGAAGAATTGCAAGCTCGCATTTTCACCACAGGTCTTGCGAAACCTGAGAATAAAGCTGTGCAGCCCAATATTGCACCAACACAGAGTGGATCCTCGCGCAGGATCTCGTTCTCTAACCGAAACAGAGACGGACGCGTTCGAATAATACGCGATCATCGACAAAGGGTATTTCGATTCGTCGGTTGACGACGTGATAAAGAAAAGTTGGAATTTGTTCTGCGAGGCTCACCGTCCCACTGGCGAGACGGGGCCTAAGCCTCCGCAAAAATATAAACAATTAACGTCTCGGCCCTCATCGTGGCGCGGTAAAATTATCAAACGTTGACCGGTTCGCGACTATAAAAAGTTTGGGGAGCCTGCTGTAAAGCACAAATAGGACCTTTTGGATTCGATGAATTGCAAGCTCTTAATATCACCATAGGTCTTGCGAACCCTGAGAATTAAGCTGTATAACCCAAACTTGCACCAACACAGAGTGGAACCACGCACAGGGTCTCGTTCTGCAACCGTAGCAGAGATGGACCCGTTCGAAGAATACGCGACCATCCACAAAGGGTATTTCGATTCGTCGGAGCACGACGTGATGAAGTAAAATTGGAATTTATTCTGCGAGGCTCACAGTCTCACCGGCAAGGAGTGGTCGAAGCCACCGTAGCAATATAAACAATTGACGCCCCACCCCCCTCATCGAGGCGCCGTAAAATTATCAAACGTTGCCCTGTCCGCGGCTATAAAATGATTGGGGAGCACTGCTGTAAAGCACAAGTTAGAGCTATTTGATTCGAAGAATTCCATGCTCATATTATCACCACTGGTCTAACGAAATGTGAGAATTAAGCTGTATAACCCAATATTGCACCAACACAGAGTGGAACCACGCGCAGGGTCTCGTTCTGCAACCGTAGCAGAGATGGACCCGTTCGAAGAATACGCGACCATCCACAAAGGGTATTTCGATTCGTCGGAGCACGACTAGGGCTGTAACTTTTCCGAAGCTTCGAAGGATTCGAAGGAACGAAGGGAACTTTGAAGTTTCGAAGTTTCGAAGTCTTCGAAGATTCGAAGCTTCGAAATCTTCCAAAGTGCTCGAAATTTCAAAGTCTTCGAAACGTATGAAGTTGTAATTTATGAGTTTCACACCGTGTCAAGATTTTTGATAAATAAAAATATTAACTTTCAGTCACCGGTGACTGACACTGAACTTTCCGTTTGGACTTTTCGTAATTAAATTAAATTTAAAAGATTGCATTCTATTAATAAATTTCGGGATCATATCACGAATGTACTTAAAAAATAATACTTTGCAAACAAAATTTTAATGAGTTTTATTGAATTCGGTGAAATCGGATATCGCGGACTAAATGAAAAGAAAGGCAAGACAGGCTTGGCGCTTGACATGTTAATACAAAATTTGACAGACTATAAACACAACCATACAGTTATAAAAAATATATTTATTGAACACATAAATTTTAACAAGATTTCATGAACAACTGGATAAAAGGAGGAACACTGGATAAAACAAAACAGATACTAACGATACTTCGATCATACATACATACATACATACATGTTAGTGTCAACGAACGAGTCTTTTTCAATTTTATCATACATACATACGTTACAACATTCTTCGCGCTGCTCACACCCAAACACAAAATTGTACTATTCTTACTTTCCAATTTTTGCAATTTTTCTATATCACAAGTAATTTTTATTTTGATGTAGGAATGTATTCGTTGTTACATTTTTGGTAGCTAAACAATTTCGACTCGGTGTGACAATGTTTCCTGTCGTAGAGAAAACTCTTTCTGAAGCCACTGAGGTAGCAGGGATGCTCAAATATTTTTTGGCCAACCGCGCAATAAGTGGCATTTTCTGTTCACGACATTTCCACCATTCAAATGGGTCCATATTCGTATCTATCTCTGGCTCCGCAAGGTACAACATGTATTGTTGAGCAGATGATGTGAGACTACTCTCAGTTCGCATGAAAATGAAATCCAGAGCACTAGTTCCCTTTTTTTCAGTTTCATTTGTGTTTTCTCCACTATCCAGAGAATATTCGTTAATTTCGCGTTCAACGCTTTCTCTTATTTTTATCTTCGCTGTTGCGGTTTCTGAAAGGAGCTGCTTGAATCTAGGATCCAGAAAAGAAGCTTTATCTGAAGCTGAAACTAAAACCGTACTTTCCAAGTACCAATCTAAACAAAATCGCGTTGTTAATTGCGTGATCAACTCATTAATAATTAAAATAATATTGTTATCTTCATTGTATTATAGTCGATGCGTTCGACCGACGAGTGTCGAGGCTTGGTGGGCGAAGATTTCCGATGATCGGCGACAAGCGCCGATCAACGGAAGAAGACGCGAGTGGACGATGACCGTTGGGAGGCGTTGGTCGTGTATCTTTTTGTCTTATGCCTTATGTCTTGTGTCGCGATGAGTGGGTGATTTTATGTACACAGTGTGTTTTCTTATCTAAATATATCTATCTATATATCCACTATTTACTATCTGGTCCTGACAAATCTCCTAGAAGACTACTACAGCTTCAGAAGTGGGATAAGAACGATCCGAACGATTAGAACGATTGCTGGCGTTAAATTGTGTAACGTGAATAGTGACCATGATATCTCTGAAAGATATCCCGAACATTTATGAAAACATTGGAAGAGGTGCGACTCAGTCGATTCGTGTTCTGCACAGGCTCGTATTCGAGCAAGATGGCGATCGAAACAATCGGAAGCGGCTAAGGCAGTTTACCGGTTTCACTTTTGCAAATGCGACTGAATTCGAGAGCAAGGTTACGTCGGTTGCGGCATCATTTAGTTTGAGCGAGTTGATCGGGATCACCGGCATACTGAATATCGACTCTGAGGGGCAAAAAGAAGAAATTGGACGACGGATCTGCCGGCATTTGTCCGATTTAGTATTATTGAAGGAAGCTAACGCAGAAGTCCTTTCAGAAGAGGAAACGGAGGACGAAGAATTGCAAGACGCGATAGCAGAGACAGCCGAACAACGCCGAGGTGATACACCGAAATTTGCGTTGAACTTTCGAGATATCGAAGACTCAATACGACCATTTAATGGAAGTGATGGATATCCCGTGGAAAGGTGGATGGAAGAGTTTGAGGAGAATGCGATGTCATTTGCATGGTCCGACCTGCAGAAAACTCTGTTCGCGAGAAAATGTTTGAAGGGATTGGCGAAATTGTTTGTGCAAGGGGAGAAGGGACTTTCATCGTGGGCACGATTGAAAAGTCGGTTACTGGAGGAATTTGCGACGCGGGTAAATAGTGCAGAATTGCACGAAAAACTGCGCACCAGAAAAATGCAGCGGGACGAATCGGTGCACGAATATTTTTTGAAAATGAAAGAAATTGCAGTTCAAGGATCGATTGAATCCGAATCGCTCATACAATATATTGTGGACGGGATTCCAGACGAGCCGATGAAGAAGGTTCATCTTTACGAAGCCAAGCACTTGAAGGATCTTAAGGAAAAATTAAAAATTTATGAACGAGTGCGGAATGTGGTTCGACCGTGGGTAAAGAAGGGATCCGTGGCACCGGTGACGCCGACGACCGGCGCGGCGAGCACAAGCAACGTGACGGGGAAGACGTATACGGCACCGGGATATGTCAAGCCGCCACTTCGATGCTTCAACTGTAACGAGGCGGGACATTTGGCCAACGCCTGCCCGAAGCCGAGAAGGAGTCCGGGATCGTGCTACATCTGTGGATCGGTCGAGCATCAGAAGCAGTCTTGTCCGCGACGTTCGGAGACGCCGAAAGAAGTGAGAGCAGCGAAGAAGAGCGAGATGAACACGCACTTGGTTCATCTAAGAGCAAGCGAGATAACTCCATGTTACACCGTCGAATTAATTTCAGACATAGGTAAGATCGAAGCAGTTATCGATACCGGAAGTCCAGTATCATTTTTAAGTCAGAGATTAGTCCCCGCGAATGTTCACTTAAATAATTATGACCGTACGTTGCGATTTGAGGGAGTGAATAGAAGCGCGATAGAAATATTAGGCCAGTTGAGGCAAAAAACATTAGTTTCGGGTTGCGAAGCAACACTCGATTTTTACGTGATTCCGGATCGGACGCTTAGTTGCGATTGTTTATTGGGTCGTGATTTTATTAATAATGACAATTTAGATGTTACGATTGGGAAAACGATTATTATTCGCCCTAGTTCGTTTGCGGAGATAATGAAGATAGATGCGATAGATGATAACATGAACAATGATGTTTTGAATAACATAAAAGTTAATCCGAATTTAGAGTACGAGTGGCAGGAAAAGGTAGGCCAAATTGTTAATGAACATTACGTGAAACCGAGTAGACCCGAACTTCCTGAAACAAAATTAGAAATGGAATTAATTTTGAAACCGAATCACCAACCCTTTTATTACAATCCGCGACGCTTATCGTACTGCGAAAAGAATGCAGTGACGCAAATAATTCAGGATCTATTAAGTCGAAAAATTATCCGTCCGAGCACATCGAATTATTGTAGCCCGATCGTGTTGATAAAAAAGAAAAATGGTCAGTACAGAATGGCTGTGGATTACAGAGATTTAAACAAGTTAACTTTACGAGATAATTTTCCTATTCCTAGGATAGATGATCAAATTGATCAATTGCGAAACAAATCGTATTTTACTCGGTTGGATTTGAAGGATGCGTTTCACCATGTATTTATGAAGGAAAACTCAATTAAATACACGGCATTTACATGTTTTATGGGCCAATTTGAATATCTACGTATGCCTTTTGGTTTGGCAAACGGTCCATCATTTTTCATGAGATTTATAAATACCGCATTTCGACAATTGTTAGATCAACAAAAAATTTTGATATATTTAGACGATATCTTAATTGCCACCGAAACAGCTTGTGAAAATTTAGAGATACTGGCAGAAGTTTTTAAGGTTGTAACCAGAAATTGTTTGGATTTGAAATTAGCAAAATGCGCTTTCTTGCTTACGGAAGTAGTCTATCTAGGCTATCGTATAGATTCACAAGGCATTAGACCGAGTGAAGAAAATCTAAAGGCTGTTTACGATTATCCTATTCCCAGAAATTGTCGCGAATTACAAAGCTTTTTGGGTTTAGTTTCTTATTTTAGGAAATTCATAAAAAATTTTGCAGTAATAGCAAAACCGCTGTACGACTTGTTGAAATCTAAGGTCAATTTCCGATGGGATGACGAGTTGCTAAATTGTTTCGAAAATCTTAAGAAAATATTAATGTCGGAACCTGTGTTAGCCATTTACTCGGTACACGCAGAGACTGAGCTGCATTGCGATGCTAGTTCACACGGATTCGGATCGGTATTATTGCAAAAACAATCAGATGGTAAATTCCACCCTATCTGTTATTTTAGTAAAAGAACTACTCAGGCAGAGAGTAAGTATCATAGTTTCGAATTGGAAGCATTAGCAATAGTCTACGCACTGGAGCGTTTTAGAATTTACTTACAGGGAATACCGTTCAAAATTGTGACGGATTGTAACAGCTTGAAATTGACTTTGGAGCGAAAGGAAATAAATCCACGAATTTTGCGGTGGTCACTAATTTTGCGGAATTATCAATACACGTTGGAACACCGAACGGGTGATAAACTGGTACATGCGGATGCACTTAGTCGCGAGTTTAGTGTATTGATCATTACAGAAAATAGTTTCGAACAAAACCTTTCTATTTTACAGAGTCAAGATCCGCAATTAAAAAAGCTGCGAGAGGAATTGCAAAATTCCGAAAATAAGTTTTACGAATTGAGCAATGGATTGGTCTATCGGAAGGTTAATAACAAACGGTTATTTTGTGTTCCATCTTCAATGGAGGAAAATGTAATTAGGACGAACCACGAAGAAATAGGGCATCAAGGAGTAGATAAGACTCTCGAATACATTTCGCGAATTTATTGGTTTCCGCAGAAGAAACAGAAAATCCGAAAATGTATTGCGAATTGTTTAAAGTGTATTACGTATTCGGCAAATGCGAACCGGGTAGAAGGCATATTAGAATGTCCAGATAAGAATTCAGTACCGTTTTACTGCGTGCACGTTGATCACTATGGTCCGTTGGAACGTACAAATCACCGCTATAAATATGTTTTTGAAGTAATTGACGCATTTACAAAATTTGTAAAATTTTATCCGACCGTCAGTACCAATGCGGACGAGGTGATACGGCATTTACGAACTTATTTTTCCGTTTATAGCAAACCGTACAAAATTGTTTCGGATCGAGGCAGCGCATTTACCTCGAACAAATTTAAGGAATTTCTGTCAGAATTGAATATCCAGCAGGTGTTAATTGCGACCGCAACACCACATGCAAACGGTCAAATTGAAAGGATAAATCGTTCTCTCACACCGATGTTAGCTAAATTAAGTTCGAGCGCCGGTACATGGAATCAAGTATTAGCTGATGTGGAGTACGCATTTAATAATACGGTAAATCGATCTACGGGAGACACGCCGAGTCGATTATTATTCGGGATCAACCAAGTAGGTACTGTGTGCGACGATTTGCGTAAAGTGCTGAATGAACAGGATGTTGATGATCGTGAACTATCTACGATAAGAGAGAATGCCGTCGCGAAAATTCGTGCAACTAATGTATATAATAAGAAATATTATGATAAACGTCACAAACCACCAGTACAGTACAGTGTAGGCGACTATGTAGTAGTAAGAAACGTAGATGTTACGGCAGGAGTTAACAAAAAATTGTTACCAAGATTCAAAGGTCCGTATGTCGTCAAGAAAGTGCTTGACAAAAATCGGTATGTTATTTGTGACCTTGAAGGACATCAAGTAACGCAACTCCCGTTTGAGGGTATATCTTCACCAGAAAATATGCGAAGATGGGTGAAATCGGATGATGATAAAGGTTAAATGATGTAAATTTTTCACACTTCTGTCTCACCAGTCATATTTTGTGTTTATTTTGTTTTGTGTGTCACATTGTAAATGTTTGAGGATTCATATTGTTTATTTTGTATTATAATATGCGTTTCATATTTATTTGTATTCGTTAAATTCTATTGTATACGAGTAATATGCGTTAGTTTTGTGAGTTTGTGCCATGACGATTGAGGGCAATCGTCGGTCAGGTTGGCCGAACTATAGTCGATGCGTTCGACCGACGAGTGTCGAGGCTTGGTGGGCGAAGATTTCCGATGATCGGCGACAAGCGCCGATCAACGGAAGAAGACGCGAGTGGACGATGACCGTTGGGAGGCGTTGGTCGTGTATCTTTTTGTCTTATGCCTTATGTCTTGTGTCGCGATGAGTGGGTGATTTTATGTACACAGTGTGTTTTCTTATCTAAATATATCTATCTATATATCCACTATTTACTATCTGGTCCTGACAAATCTCCTAGAAGACTACTACAGTATTTATCCTTTGTAGGAATTAAATGATTATTGATTATGGCTCGCACAATTGGATTTACCATTGAAAGTGTTCCTCCTGATAAAATTGTGGTAGCAAATTCGAGTGGTTTTAAAAGTTCTATTATTACTTCCAATACTTTCCACTCACTTTCCAGCATCTCTAAAGCTTGAGCCTGTCTCTGGTTTGTGATATTTCTATCGGCGAGTACATTTATGATAGCGCTACGGTTTTCTACAAGTCTTTCAGACATTTTTAAGTCCGTATTCCACCGAGTTCGAACACTTTGTATCAATTTTAATTTCGGCAAGTTTAATTGCTCCTGCTTTGTTTCCAAACTTTTTGAAGCCAATACAGAGTGTCGAAAATGTGAAACAATTTTACTTGCTTTTGCAAGAACGCAAGAAACATCTCCTTTTTGAAATGCATTTTGTATTGCCGAATGGATTTTATGAGCAGCACAAGTGACATCAAATTCTACGTTAGGCAAACGATTTACTGCCGATACAATGTTGCTTGCACTGTCATTAGTTATCGCAACTATTTTTTCTTCTATGCCAAATTTAACAGCCACATTTTGTAAGCAATCTGCCAAGTTTTCGGCTGTATGGCGTTCTTCGAGCTCTTCTATACAAATAGTCATAATCTGCTGTTTCCATTGGTCATCGATAATGTGGGCATTAACATTTATATACCCTTCTTGAGCTATCGAGGTCCAGCAATCGGTGTCGAGGGCAACAAAAGATACTTTTGCTAATTGATTTTCAATTTTATTTCGTACTTCATCCTCCATAATTCGTAACCGACGAAGTATTGTTTGCCCGCATGGACAGTTGTAATTTGGTTCTAATTTTTTCATAAATTCTTGAAATCCACAGCTAGATACAAAATTATAGGGTAGTCTATTAACAGCTATTAATTTTGCAATAGCTTGTGTAATGATTTCAGCGCGTTCTTTCTTAATGAACCCGGATTTTGAATTTGAATTAGTTATTGTTGGACGAGCTCGCTTAGTGGGTAACGTATCCATATCCACATCCAATACAATATCTTCTTGAGTAGAAGATCCCGATCCCGATCCCGATGGTGAATCTATTGATATGACCGATCCATCTTCTGCTGATCTGTAATAGTACAATACATATATTCATCTGTTATAAATATAAACAATATTTTAAAATTAATAATTAATTAATTTAGATTAAGAGACTTATAGGATCTTTTAGACCTTCGCGTCCCAAACAGGACAAAATATTTGAGTATTACCTTGTAACTTCTGTGCGTTGACGTTTTCTGCTACTAGGACACTCTATTGAATGGATCTTCATTAAATGATCGATCAGCGTTGTAGTAGATCCATATGTCTGAAGCTCTGTATCACAGATTTCACATATTGCAGATTTTCCATCGGTAGACTTTTTACAATGTTTCCACACCCAGCTTTTCATTATGTAATGTTTGCCTAAAGTTATATAAAATTAAAAATGTATTAGAAAGGTATGTCTGAAAAAGAAATTTTGTACAATAATAAGGAACAGTAATAAAGTGATGAATACATACATTTATTTAGTAACTGTATATAATTATCGTAATATAGATAAGTAATGTTATTTTATTGGATCATTCCACAAACGGACACTTTTTGGCGTAAAATTTCGAATTTTGTTCAAATTCAAATTTGTCGTAGTGTCTTTAGTGGTCTATGAAAAATTTATTTCATGAAATATTCATAATATGAAGAATAAATGTCAAGAAATACATAGAAAAAATTTAAAATTTTTAAAATTTTTTGAAATTTACAACCAGACATCGGCGATTATAATTATCTGAAAAACGACTAAATAAGTAACAAATGAACAATTTTAAATTATATTTTAAGACAACAACATTTAAACAATTAATTAAAAAATGGTTACAGAAAATATATATTTGATACGAGAATTATCAGTGGATAAGAATCATGTTTTAATGAATTTTAGTGCAAATTTCTCCGGTATCTCTTATGGTTCAAAAGTTATAGTAAAATAATTTGAAATAATTTTAATTTCGTCAATTTTCAAATGTCCATCTTTTTAATAACAGGTCCGTAAGGGAAACACTTTGGGCTATATCTCCATTTTCTCAATTTTTTAAAAAGTGGCCCCCTAATTTTACGCCAAATAGGGTCCGTTTTCGCGTGGAATGACCCCATTATAAATTCTTGAAAATATTACACTTACCTTTCTTATCTGCTTAATAATTAACAAATCTATACGTTGAATATTTCCTGCACTACACAATACGCTCACTAGCTTGTTACGGGGAAATCGTAATAACACGCGAAACTAAACGTCTAACGATCGCGGTCAGTATCTACAATACAGTACAAAGTCGGATATGGTTTGAAAGAATGTAGCATGTATAGAAAATTCGAGAAGAAAATGTAAAACAAAACGCGGAACGACAAGCTTCTAGAAGCTTCTCGAAGGTAATTTGCAGGTAATCACGCGGGGAAGCAACGCGAGGGGAGCGCGCGAAAAGTCAATCACGCTTAACAACCTGGTTGTTGATTTCCGTTCGCGAATGGCAACGAAAACATATAAATAGCGGGTTTGCACTGCGAACAACTATGTACGTCCAAAATTTCGCATCGCCAATGTAAGCGTTTTACATTGTAACGCATTTTAGAAAATGAGCGTCTTCATTCGCGCAGATTCAACTTTTTGCCTCTTATCCGTTAACTGGGAACATCGTGTGAATGCTCATTTTCTAAAATGCGCTATATTAAATCGGAACACCGCACATCAGGGATGCGAATCCTAACCCGAACCCGAACCCGGTTCGGTTCTCGTAACCCGATTATATGCGGGTTACAGTAGGATCATAAATACCTTATTTGTAACTTTTTAATGTAAATTTTTTTGAAATACAAAATTCCTGTACTTTTTAAGTACAGGAGGAAAGTTTCCCGTAGGAAAAATACGGGAGACACTTTGACTCCAAAGAGAGGTTCTTAGTTCTTAACCTTCCGTCGGGCGCAATATCTGGGCCGATAAACATGATAAACACCTAATTAAGTTCATTTATACAACTGCTGTTAGGGCAATACTTGTGTCGTCTATACTAGTAGGGCCGCCCTTTTGGGCCCTCCCCAAGGATAGGGGTGACTGAGTATCTTGTGTTTTCCAGATACTTACTTCTTACATAAACCTTCGGCACTGGGACTTTACGATACAGTCTGTTGATCCCGGGAGGCTAAGTTGAATGCATTGGTTGAGGAACCTTCTAATTGTGCTAAACTGTGCAAAAAATCTGAAGTCGGGGTCTCTGAGACCCCACATTACCTTGCGAAGGTTAAAATATAGATTTTGGTATAACCGTTATTCTACAGAAACCGAAATAAATGCCGGTATTTTTCAGTTTTTCCCATGCAAAGAATGCTTCATATAAAAAAGAACTGCGTGACACGTACTCCGGAACCCTCAAGAAGCACAGTCTCCTAAATTAGTTTAGTGTACACAATATAAATACGTTCCGCCGCGTCGTAAAACCGGTAAAACCTTCCGTGCGGAGGAATAAGCGCGAATCCGAATTCAGGAAGGTAAACTCTTCACCGACGACTGTTTTTTCAAATCTTCTAATAATTTACTACGGAGGTTTGAAATTCGATACGTTGATTCTCATCGCCTTCGAATTTTCAGAAACTCCGAAGTTTCGAAGTTTCTGAAAATGAAGCTTCGAAATCTTCGACCTTCGAAGGAAAGTTACAGCCCTAAGCACGACGTGATGAAGTAAAATTGGAATTTATTCTGCGAGGCTCACCGTCTAACCGGCGAGAAAAGGTCGAAGCCACCGTAACAATATAAACAATTGACGCCCCCCCCCCTCATTGAGGCGCCGTAAAATCATCAAACGTTGCCCTGTCTGCGGCTATAAAATGGTTGGGGAGCACTGCTGTTAAGCACAAGTGCAAGCTTTTGGATTCGAAGAATTGCAAACACGCATTTTCACCACAGGTCTAGCGGAACCTGAGAATAAAGCTGTGCAGCCAAATATTGCACCAACACAGAGTGGATCCTCGCGCAGGATCTCGTTCTCTAACCGAAACAGAGATGGACGCGTTCGAATAATACGCGATCATCCACAAAGGGTATTTCGATTCGTCGGTTGACGACGTGATAAAGAAAAGTTGGAATTTGTTCTGCGAGGCTCACCGTCCCACTGGCGAGACGGGGCCTAAGCCTCCGCAAAAATATAAACAATTAACGTCTCGCCCCTCATCGTGGCGCGGTAAAATTATCAAACGTTGACCGGTTCGCGACTATAAAAAGTTTGGGGAGCCTGCTGTAAAGCACAAATGGGAGCTTTTGGATTCGATGAATTGCAAGCTCATATTGTCACCACTGGTCTAACGAAATGTGAGAATTAAGCTGTATAACCCAATATTGCACCAACACAGAGTGGAACCACGCGCAGGGTCTCGTTCTGCAACCGTAGCAGAGATGGACCCGTTCGAAGAATACGCGACCATCCACAAAGGGTATTTCGATTCGTCGGAGCACGACGTGATGAAGTAAAATTGGAATTTACTCTGCGAGGCTCACCGTCTAACCGGCGAGAAGTGGTCGAAGCCACCGTAACAATATAAACAATTAACGTCTCGCCCCTCATCGTGGCGCGGTAAAATTATCAAACGTTGACCGGTTCGCGACTATAAAAAGTTTGGGGAGCCTGCTGTAAAGCACAAATGGGAGCTTTTGGATTCGAAGAATTGCAAGCTCTTAATATCACCATAGGTCTTGCGAACCCTGAGAATTAAGCTGTGGAGCCCAATATTGCACCAACACAGAGTGGAACCACGCGCACGATAGCGTTCTCCTATCGAAACAGAGATGGACCCGTTCGAAGAATACGCGACCATCCACAAAGGGTACTTCGATTCGTCGGAGCACGACGTGATGAAGTAAAATTGGAATTTATTCTGCGCGGCTCACCGTCTCACCGGCCAGAAGTGGTCGAAGCCACCGCAACAATATAAACAATTAACGCCCCCCATCTCATCGAGGCGCCATAAAACTATCAAACGTTGCCCGGTCCGCGGCTATAAAATGGTTGGGGAGCACTGCTGTTAAGCACAAGTGAAAGCTTTTGGATTCGAAGAATTGCAAGCTCGCATTTTCACCACAGGTCTAGCGGAACCTGGGAATAAAGCTGTGCAGCCCAATATTGCACCAACACAGAGTGGATCCACGCGCAGAGAAAAAAGATGTGGATTTCAGTGTCACACACTGGAATAACAACCTATAGGTACTGGGATAACAAAAGAGGAATATTATGATTTTATATCATTTTCCCCTTTGTCCATTTTCACGAAAAGTTAGAACTTTTCTAAAAGAAAAAAAATTAGGCTGCGATCTAGTGTATGAAAATCCGTGGGAAAAACGGAATGAATTTATGGAGATCAATCCAGCTGGGCAAGTACCAGTATTAATAGATAATAACTTTGTAATAGCGGATAGTAATGCCATTTGTGAATATATAGAAGAGACTTACAATAGCGACGTCAAATTACTTGGTTCATTCACGAAGTCTAAAATACGCGCTTTAATCAATTGGTTCGACAACAAATTTTACAATGAAGTTACTAAGTATATTATGAATGAAAAAGTAATTACTAACCGCAGCCCCGACTCTAGATTTCTTCATGCAGCTCAGCATAACCTGCCTTGCCATATGGAATACATCGAACACTTAATTAACAAGAACGTTTGGCTTGCAACTGATAAGTTCACTTTGGCTGATATTGCTTTAGCATCGCATATTTCCGTAATGGATTATGTAAGTAGTTTTCCATGGGAAAAAAGTAAAATTTTAAAAGAATGGTACTCCATTGTTAAATCAAAGCCTTGTTTTCGTGAGATATTATTAGAGAGAGTTTCCGGTTTAACCCCTCCTAAACATTACGCTGACCTTGATTTTTAACTTATGTTAGCTTTAAAGCTACAGTCATTCCTTCATCAGTTGGAATCAATATAGAGAAATATTTCTTTTCATCTGATAATCTATTATTAAACTCCCTCATAGCATGCCATGATTTTTCTGATACTTCTTTTGGAGGCGATTCTAAAAATACTGTATTAAATAATAGTGTTATCTGCAACGATTAGCCCATCTTATTTAATGTATGACTCTGCCCAATCTAAATACTTAGGATAACTACTTTTGTCAGCATCGATGAATATCATGTCAAATGGTGCCTTTGCTGATAATTCATTAATTTATTCCAGTGCATCACCTTCTATTAGAGTAATTTTATCACTTAGATTAAAAGCACTAAAATTTTTTTTTGCTATTCTTGATTGTTGAGGATTACTTTCTATTGTATATATATGACCGTCTTTCAGTAGAGCTTTTGCCATGCAAATCGACGAATAACCGTATAACGTGCCAATCTCAACAATACTTTTGACTTTATGGATTTTTATGAATAAACTTAATAGCTTTCCTTCTTCAGGGCCAATCTGAATATGTTGCTTTTTTTCAAGAATACAATATTCTTCTATTTTTTTATATTCTTTTGCAAATAGATTTCTTATATATGATAATTTTATACTAAAATTATTACGCATTACGTTTTATATTATAAATTAGGGAAGCTTAATTCATACACAGTTTATAAATATAATAATATAGTGTTGTGCCGCAGCCGGTTACTGAGAACCTTTTTTCTTTATTTTCACAATTACAGAGAGTAATAATATATTGACATAGTTGCACGCGTACTCATTCTGCCCGTGTGGGGCGGTGTCCGGAGATTTTATGTTGTATCTCTTGCTGACTAAGCATTGGCAGGTTGATTGCCTCGCTTTAGCAATTCGCTGAGGCAATCTTATGAAGGTTGTTGCCTTGGCCAAATGCTTAGTTGCAACTTCCGGACACCACATTCCTACCCCCTTGGGGAGAGTGCTCTTACATTTTTCCATGAAATATGTAGAGCACGACATGATACAGTAACGGATAAGTTTAAATAGCTTATAAACAATAGTAACGTATACTTATATTATACTTATATAATAATAACGTATACATAGATATTTTATGGTTTTATGGGATTACGTGGTTCGGTTTTGGTTTATTTGCGGTTTGTCCTGTCATTTCGATTGGTTGGCTATAAATTTGCTGATTTTTTCGCTTACATTTCAATCGTGAAGCATACTTGTAGTAACCTAATACAATTAAAACGAGTATAATTATTCCGCTTATGGAAAAGGATGATATAAGGCTGTATTGAATTTCTACCGGTATTACATTATTCTTAGAATCTAGGTCGGTACTTAATTCTATTAAACTTCTGCTTATCGCTTGTAATTCTTCTGGATTCTTAATTATTTTTCGAAGTTTACATTGTTCCATGTATTTTAAATGCGTGACATTAATGCTCTTCACTAAGTTCGGTACGGTTAAATTATGCATAGGTAAATAATTGAAGTATTTTTCCGACCTATAATTCCTACTTGTTTCTATTGTAAACTCGGTTGTCGAAATTGTACATTTTTCCTTGATCATTATTAGTCCAGAATCTTGTATTAATGTGTTCTGAGTGGGGTACTGATCGCAAGATATCACTAATTGTATTGGTATTGGCGTAACATAGATCCACGTTCCTGGTTGATTTAATTCGATCAAAATGGTTTGGTTGAGGTTTATAAATGTAAGGTTACAGTTGTTAGGTTGCTGTACTAGTTTCGTAAAGATCTGTACTTCACATGGACCTTTTGGTAGTGCTTTAAAAACAGGATGGTGTAACTTACATATATAGTCGTTGTCTAACAGCTTACATTTTTTTAATTCTTCGGCATTAATATGCACGTAGTCTAAATTTGCTATATCTATTGTTACATATGTATCGGTGGTATCTAAATATGCGAAGAGTGACCCGTTTATTTTTGTGGGTACTGGATATACCTTATTTATCTTATATTGTTTGGCGTTGAGTAGTGGTACTTCGATAATTGTAGTGATAGACTGGGAAGTGCTATAGGCTGCTAAATTGATTAGTTCGTATAAGGAGTGGATTTTTTCGACCGTGAGTGAGCATGGGAAATTTAGTCCTTTTGGTAGGTGAGGTAAGGCTGAATTTAGGTATTCTATAATCTGTTTGGGAGGAAGGATTGTTGGGTTCAGAATTCCTTTCCTGATATCTTTTGTGTATTCTAAAAGGTTTTTTACGTCTTCGGCTAGATCCTTGACTATACTTTCGAAAATTATAGCCTGTTCGTCTATTGCGGCTTGGAGGTTCTCGTTGTTCGTCTCCGTTTCCAGTAGCTGTCTAAGTGCGTTTTTTTGCGTTTAACAGTGTTCGTTCGTTATGATTGATGTTCCAGATGGATTCGTTATACAATTTAATGTTTCTATTTACGACTTGCATTTGTTCTAACAATGATGTTCTTAGTGTACTACCTTCGTTTTCAAGTATTGCTATCTGTCTATTTATTGTTCGTCTGTCGTTTGCGTCCATTGTACCAAATAATGCTTTCCCTAAATGTCCGATTCCGTCAATTAGTCCTCTGCGACTCCGAGTCGCCGTTCCTATAATTTGCTGTACATAATCGATGTTTACAGCAGTCTGTTCTAATTCCTTGCGGGATATATTGTAGAATTGTTTACAAAATTTATTCAGTCTGTAGTTAGCTGTGTTCGTACATTGTTTCGTCGTCTCGATAAGCGCAGTTTGTATTTTGGCATTGCGAATAGATAACGGTGTTACATCTAAGTGAATTACTAATTTCCAAGTATTCCTATACATGTGTAGATTACCTAGTTCTTCGAAATAGATGCCTGGCTGGTCTGCGAAAACCTTTGAATGTTAATGGACTCGTCCGGTGGTATCCCGTGAGTTATTCTTATAATTAAAATTGAGACTCTGCAAATGGAGTACAAGGCATTGGTCACTATGGTGTATTGATCTATTAATAAACCAAAAGCTTAACGTAATCCTATTCTGTTAGTAGTATTAATCTATGAAGTGTTTTAAACGGTTAGTGTGGATTCGTAGAGATCTACGTTCTTTTTTTATAGTATAATTTTCGTTAGCGTGTGCTTCTAATACCGTGCATGGTCCTATCCAACTCGGTGTCAATTTTTTCGATCACCCTCGTCTAACTGTATCGTCGCGTAATAGTACTCGGTCGCCTGGTATGAATTTGATATCTGTCGCCCTTTTATCGTAGTTTTGCTTAGAACGCAGTTTTTGGTTATTTATTGTGTCCCGCGCTATTGTATTAGTAGAGCGTAATCGTTGTTTAAGTTCGTGAGCATAACGATCGTAGGTATAGTCTGGTTGCGGCGCGAGTCTGAGCGAGGTCGGTAGTTCGGCTTGTCTTCCAAATACGAGTTCGTAAGGAGTAAAACCTGTCGCTGTATGCGGCGTTGTATTATACGTGAACATTGCATAGGAGAGCCATTCATCCCAGTTCGATTGATCTTCGTCAACGAAATTTTTTAGATATTCCGCTAGTGTCCTATGGCTTCTTTCCAACGCACCGTTTGACTCTGGATGATTTGCCGTCGTCTGTATTTTGTCTATTCTAAGCAGTTTGCACGTGTCCTTAAATATCTGACTAAGAAAGTTAGTCCCTTGATCTGTAAGTAATTTTTTTGGTATTCCGTACTCACACACTATTTTTGTTACGAATTTCCTGGCTATGGTATTTGCTTCCTGATCTTGTAAGGGTATCGCTTTACTAAATTTGGTTAACAGATCTTGGAATGTTAATATGTATTTGTTCCTGTTGCTGCTCTCGGGTAGTGGTCCTACTATGTCCAGCGCGCAGTTTTCAAAAGGTGCCGATGGTGTATCCGTAATTATCATTGGGGCTTTGATTGTTTTTCTCAGCTTATTTTTCTGACATTTTTCGCATTTCGAAATGTAGTTTTCTACGTCTTGTCTTATTCCTGGCCATGAATATTTTAATTGTATGCGTTTCAAAGTCCGCTTCATACCTACATGTCCACCTAATGGGGCGTCGTGGTATTCGTATAATATTTGTTTCTTTTCTTCTTCTGTATATTTGTCGTTTTCCGTATCCATCGTGTCGTCTTCGTCTGTTTCCGAAATTTCTGGTTCGTCCTTTTCTTTTTTATCGTCTTTACCTGAGCTATCTGATGCCGCCTGTGGTTCGTCATCCGTTGATTGTGTCTTTCTTGGCCTTCCGCGTCCGCGTTTGATAATGTACATCCTACTAAGTGCATCCGCGTTTTGGTTTGTCTTCCCTTCCTTGTAACGAATCTCGTAGTCGTATTCTTCTAACTTTAGTCTCCACCTGATTAGTCTAGAGCCCGGATCTTTTACGTTAAATAACCATGTAAGTGGTTTATGATCAGTGACGATTATGAATTTAGTTCCGTATAAGTAAGGTCGGAAGTGTTGGGTTGACCACACTATAGCTAGTAGCTCCTTTTCCGTCGTACTGTAATTAATTTCGGCTTTATTTAATACTCTACTTGCATAAGCTATTGGTAGATCTTTTGCCTGCTGCTGTTGAGATAATATCGCACCTATTGCCTTGTTTGACGCGTCTGTTGTTAATGTAAACGGATTTGAGAAATCAGGGCATTGCAACAGTGGTGCCGAAGTCAGTTTTTCTCTTAATATCTGGAAGGCTTCTTGTTCCTGATCAGTCCATCTGAACTCTACATCTTTTTTTAACAATTGTGTGAGTGGTTTTGCTATACTAGAAAAATTTTCTATGAACTTTCTATAATAACCTGCTAATCTTAGAAAGGTTTGTAAGTCTTTCGCCTTCTTAGGTATTGGGAAATTTTTTACTACTTCTAATTTTGACGGGTGTGGTTTAATGCCGTCTTCGGTGATGACATGGCCCAGATAAATTGTTTCTTTACGCAAGAATTGGCATTTGTTTGGTTGTAATTTCAAACCGCTTTCTCTTAATCTCTTGAAAATTTGCATCAATCTTTCCTGATGTTCTTTGAGTGAGCGTCCATGAATGACTATATCGTCTATGTATACGAAGCATTTTATTCCACGTAGCCCTCCTAATAAGGCTTCCATGGTTCTTTGAAAAGTAGGAGGAGCGCCCTTAAGACCAAATGGCATACGTTTGTATTCAAAGTGTCCGTACGAAGTGTCCGTAACATTGTCCGGTAGGGCCTTCATCCTATCTTTCCCGGTCAATACTCGAATGTCATATGTTATATTGCTGACACGCTCACTGCTACTGCTGATATCGCGTAGGTCAGTATCTGGCGTTGTCGAGAACGTCTCTAGTTGCACCGTCGGAGGCCGCAACTGTATTGCGCGAGTCGTCATGTTTATTATAGGTATCGGGCACGTGCCATCATCAGAACTTGTCAAACAATTTCCTATATATACGCCCGGTTCTATCATTTGTTTTTCTACTAACCCATGCCCCTGCTCATTTGTTAGTGCTCGTATAATCGTCTCGGTTCGTGGTTGAATAATAATTTCTTCATCTTGAACTAATGGCCAGTGTGTGTCCAAAATTTCTACGCGTACTCCTGGTCTAATTATTGCCTTGTATTTAGTAATGAAATCGTATCCCAGTATTCCATCTACTTGTAAGGGAAAATCATCTTTAACTACGTGACAAGGATGCATAACGAACCTATTACCTAGTTTCACATTAAGTTCAATTTTACAGATGGTAGGGATATCAGTGTTTCCTATACCCCTCAGGGTTACTACTTCTCGTGTAGTGCGCACTTTCCCTATAATTTTGCTATACTTGAGTAACTTAACATCTGCTCCCGTGTCGACCAACATGCGAATTTTTGGATACTTTATCTCCTTCGCTTCTATTTCTACTATATTTTTTGATTTGCTCCCTCCATTGGTGCAATTTATTTGATAAGATTCGAGAGTTGGCCTTTCACGTGATTCTGCTCGTCCAGATCTGTTTCCCATTCCGTTACCATGTGACTTATTTTCCGTATTCCCGTACGCGTCACGTCGGTAACTAGGTATTTGCTCAGTATTTCTGGTTCGTATCTCCCCGTTGTTGATTCTCATTAATGTTCTACAATCGCGCTGAACATGCCCGGGTTTTTTGCAATAGTTGCAAACTACTGTTGTGTGATACATCTCCCGTCTGGGACCGACGCTTTGGCGATTAAACGCGGGGCGATTAGATGATATTTCCGGTCGCGGCATGCTTAGGCGCGAGTAACAATTCTTCGCAAGGTGCCCTTGTCTGTGACATCTTTCACATTTCGGTTCATTATATCTTTGTCCTACTCTGTCTTTATTAAATCCGGCACTTCCATAATTTCCATAACTGCGACTGTTGTTCGGCCCAAGTGCCTGTTCTTCTTCGATAGCTGCAGTTATAGCTGATCTAAGAGTACCAAACGCTCGCGATCTAATTATCACACTCAGTTTTTCCTTCAACCCTATGCTGAAAACGTTTATTGCCTGCTCGTTTACTGATTCTACTAATGCCTTATTTACTATGTTGCTGTTTCCGGGTTTCGATATTAATTGTGACAGTTCTATCGTTAGTTTTTCTAACCTTGCTGCGAATGACCTGACATTTTCGTTATCTCTCTGGCGACATGCGTTAAATTCCGATTGTACTGCGCATAGCGAACGTTTTTCCTTAAATAGTGCTAGTAGTAGTGCTTTTAATGAGTCAAAACTGCCTATGTCTCGATATTCTAGTTCTATTGCCGCCCGTTTCTTAAGTTTTGTCCCTAAAATTGCTCGCAATAGTAGTGGTCGTTCACCTACGGAAACTAATTCTGATGCGATCTCGCATGATTTCAAGAAAGTGGTTAACTCGCTAGCTGATTCTCTGCCGAAGTCTTTTACTAATGAGAGCGCTTTTAGTACGGTTACGTTGCCCGTTGCTCGGTCGCTACCGTTGGTTGTCATGTTTCGATTTTCTAGTAGACTGAAGTCGATATTTTTAATACTGAATTCTCTCTGTATAATTATATTATCGTAACCTTCACTATCGCTCGACGGGTCGCTGTCTAGGTTTATGTACGGTGCGGGTATACGTGTTCGCCGCGATGCCGGTGGATCGGAGTAAGGCGTATGCGTTTCTCTTTTCCCAGTGACTATGTGGGATTTATCGAATATTGACTCAAAAGATCTTGAGATACGTTTATGGTAAGGTAAACGCACGCGTTTTATATCTTCGCCTTTCTCCGACATACAAGATTCTGGTTACAGTTTTTCCAATTTAAATATAATTTCTGCACTTACAATATTAGAAGTCGCATTTCGCTTGGCTCTGCTCGGTCGTTGGTCCTCGGACTGCTGACTGCTGCAACTATAGCCCTTTTGACTTCTGTTAGCTCCTGTCCTAGGTCGCCGGAAAGGAAGTCTGGAGTGGTTGGCCTCCTAAGATTGGTCCTCAGATTGCCGACCGTTGCTGGATCCTCCCTCAGATTGGTCCTCAGACTGCTGAACGTTGCTGGATCCTCCCTCAGATTAGTCCTCAGACTGCTGAACGTTGCTGGATCCTTTTTGGATTAGTTCTCTGACTACCAAATGTTGATGGATCCTTCTTCAGATTAGTCCTCAGACTACTGAGTGTTGCATGGTCCTTTTTGGATTAGTTCTCTGACTACCAAATGTTGATGAATCCCACCGCTGCCACCACATTGTTGTGCCGCAGCCGGTTACTGAGAACCTTTTTTCTTTATTTTCACAATTACAGAGAGTAATAATATATTGACATAGTTGCACGCGTACTCATTCTGCCCGCGTGGGGCGGTGTCCGGAGTTTTTATGTTGTATCTCTTGCTGACTAAGCATTGGCAGGTCGATTGCCTCGCTTTAGCAATTCGCTGAGGCAATCTGATGAAGGTTGTTGCCTTGGCCAAATGCTTAGTTGCAACTTCCAGACACCACAATAGTTTAAAATAATAAAAACATTTATTTTAAGTTATTATTTCATAGTATAAAATTTTCAGTGACAAAAATTATTATATATCGTACTATGATTAACTAGTATAATAAACAATTGATTACACTGTCCAACAGCCAAAAAGTATTTCGATTCTCACTGTGCGATTCTTGTAGAGTTTTCCGCGCTGATTCCGAATCTGGTTTTAATTTTTTCCCTATACGTCCAGTTTTTGAGAAAATGGAGTTTAAAAAAAAGACATATTTTTCAACTTTAAACAAATATTGCGATGTTATTATAAAAGATATTGAATTGTTCTTTACAGCAAAAGATTCTGTAGACTTTCCCGAATACAGTGATATCCAATATTAATACATTATGATTGTTTAAACATGTTTAAACAATGATTAAAGACGGAGATGCACCACTTTTGCACCCATTTTTGCGGATATTTTCGAATTTATCTCAAAAAATAATGGTCCAGCGAAAAATTGAACTATACCACGCGAAAGAGCAGACTTTTATCTTGAGAAACCTCCTGTGAAGTTTGCATGGTCGACGTTTTTTTCGAACCAGAAAGCAAAATATCTTCGCGCGACCAGAGAGTATATGAGAGTGCTCACGCCCGGGTTTTGGCCGTGCCCATTATAGTGCTGCCCCCTACACTAGTGCTTAGCCTGGATCAGCTCCCGTCTCCACACTCAGTCCGGACAAGAACCCGACTCCACACTCAGTCCGGACAATAACCTACTATATATAAAATACAGTGACTCCCACTAATATTCGGACACTCTTAAAAACACCGTAACTTTTTAAATATTGGACTATGCGATTTGAACTTTTTTGGAACGCTAGAGCAATTAGTTCACTACAGGATGCGAAAAGAAATTTTTTCAAAAATTGCATTTGACCGGAATTGTAGAGGAAATACTAAATGTTGCATTTTACAACTTTTTTATGCGGGCCTATATTGAAGTTTTGAAAAATATGTTTTGTAGATCTGTGTGGGTTATATGCATTGTGAAAGTTTCATCGAAATCGGTTGATACGGGGAAAAATGACAGTCATCGAAAGATGTATAAGAATTCTTAGATTTACTGCTGTTATAGGCCGAAAATCGTGAAAATCTGCAATTTTTACCTTCTTTAAACGCTTGTAGCTCATTGCAACGTCGACCGATTTTGACGAAATTTTCAGGATATGTTTAATTGAAACAGATCTACAAAACGCATTTTTAAAATTTTCAATATAGGCCCACATAAAAAGGTTGTTAAATGGATCTTTTAGAATTTTCTCTACAATTCCGACCAATTGCAATTTTCGAAAAAATTTCTTTTCACATCCTGTGGTGAACTAAGTGCTCTAGCTTTCGAAAAAATCGTGAATCGTATAGTCCAATATTAAAAAGATTATCGCGTTTTTTAGAGCGTCCGAACATTAATGGGAGTCACTGTATGTAACTAACAAGGGAACATATTCAGATGCGAAATTCAGATTTTGATGAAACTTTGGGAGTTTATAGTTCTTTGAAAAATATTTGACACGTATTTTTTTTTATCGGCAACCATCCACTTTGAAGGGGTGAAAACAGCCCTCAAAGTTGGGGGTCAAAACCATACTTTTTGAGATATCTCAGAAACCAGAGGTCGAAAAAATTTGATTTTTTTTTTAAATTGTGTGTTTTTCAATGGCAAATGTAGTCGCGCAAGAAAATTTTAACAAACGTTTTTTGTTTAAACAATATATTAAAAAATTGATTTTTTTTGTAGTTTCTCTTATTTATTGTTAGTTAATTTTAATGTAAACTTGGGTGTGTGATCTTTGATCCAAAATAGGGGATACATGTTTCAGGATTTTTTTTTTTTGCCATTTAACAATAATTATGCATAATGGAAGATAGTCTTGCACCTGGCGTGCGTAGGAAGGAATTCTGGCTTGTTTTATCGAATGCATTTAGTATAAACGTGTATAGTATTTTAAACAATACCACTGGGTTATGTGTCGTTTATTATTTTATTAGTAGCTAAACAAGGTGGCGCAGGTAGCAGCGCGACGCGGTGCTAATGACCGCGGCGGAGTAAGAGTACCGACTTTTATAGCCAATTCGCTTGTGAATTTCTGCAGTCGTTGGGCCTTCGGTCAAAATATACCTGCAGCCTTTTTAAACTGTGGATCCTTAAAGACTTTAAGTTAATCGAACCTGGAGTTTTCCTCGTCGTATATGGTAGCTCTGAAAAGAGCTGATTTTGAAGGAAGAGCTGTCCTCAAAGATTATTCTACATAATTCTGGCAATAATGATACTCAAGGATAAAATGAGAAAAACATAAATGTTCTTTGCACCAAGAACATTTCAGTACAACTACATTTGAACAATGGAAGCACGTTAGACTATCTAATTTTGTAAAGCAAAACTCTACAGGATTTTCAAATTCTCCTGGCCGTTCTTCTATATATCCACTGCGGAACCAAGCATATTGAAACAACCGTTTATAACGCGCAGCTGATAATTGGTTGTGGATTAATGATTGTAGTTTAATAATATTATCTCTTGCGTGTAGATTGATATCAATATTTAAAAATATTGCAAGATCGGAAAGTTTTCGAGCAAAATTCTTCCAAATGCGGAACCCATACACGTCAAGTGGTTGGATTAATGGCGTCGTATTTTTTGGTATCGTTAATACCTCTAATTGTTTGTTCTCTGGCAGGGCGTTACGTATGATCTCGTCGTTATATTCATTCCATGAGTCAAGAAGTTAAACAGAATTTTCTGGAGCAGATGGGAGAAATACTTCGGTCAACCACGTTCTAAATAATTGTTTCGTTAGTTTTCCCGATGTGGAAGCTTCAATATGGACATTGGGTGCCGTAAACACACTTCTTCGTACACGAGGTCGCAACTGTCCTTTGACTTCTTTCAAAACAATATACAATGGTGATAGCAACTGTCCATCAGCTGAAATTGTGGGCTGGATAGTGTAGCTGTGAGTTGTTGACGATATTGATTGGACAAGAGCACCCGTTTCTTTTTCACCTTTGTGTGAAAGTGTTCGACCAGAGTGCAATTCCAACTGGAACCCACTTTGATCACTGTTAAAAATATTGCTTGCGCCATAATTTTCAAAATACCCTTTCACATGACACAAAATCTTCTGCTGCTGCGATCAAATCTGTTAAATGGTTACTATGATGGCGGGTAACGAGTTTCGTCGTTTTTCTTGATACTATATTATAGTTCTCTTTAAACTTCCACAACCAAAAGGACGATGCCTGAAATTCTGCTAAATTTATTGATAAATTTTCGTTCGTTGCCCACCGTCTCAAATCTATGTCGTGTACCAACATTTTATTATTTCTTGCTACAATAAATTTTTGAAGTGTAGCATGTGCAATTGCTTTAAGTTTATCGTATCGACATCCGCCTTTATTAATTTGTTCTTCCCATCTGTATAAATCTGATAGTCTCCTCAATTTCTTGAATTTGTTTTTTACAGTTTGGAAGTTTAGTCGTCTTTTTCTTCCACTCTTCCAAAAATCTACAGCTTTCTGCTTATAGTCTAAATCAATGCCTCCATATTCTATTTCTTCTGGACTCTCGTCCGGAGAACTTGAAGACGACGGTTTCGATGTTGACGCTGATTCCAAATCTTCTTCGTCTTCGGGAACATCAAATGAAGTCGGTTCGTCTGTTAAATCATCGAATATTAATTCTTGTTGCGTTTCGAAATTCATGTACCCTGCTTCTCTGTACTTATCAATCAGGTCTACAATAATGTGTGCCAGTTCAATTTCCTTCCCATTCGTGGGTGTTTCCTCGTTATTATTACGGTTATATTTTTCCATCAAAATGTTTATAACGTTCGCCGGATTGACCTTCATGTTTGTAAAAACGAATCTAAAAATAAACTATCAGCAAAAGTAAAAATAATATAATTATCGTGTAGGAGGGTAACTTGAAATAACTCGGTGCTGAAATAATGTTTTATTTAAGCAAATATCTTCATAACGGCGCGTGTTCGACGGCGAGATTCAGACTAACTGTTTGGATGTTCTTCAGCTCTCTTTTATAGTAAAACAAAGTCACCCAAATCGACCAATCACGAGATGGGGTTTTGGCGGTTGCCGCACCACGGTGACGGGATCGACGGTTTTTCCTGAAACCGTCGGATCCTTTGGTCGGCACCTACGTCGCGTACAGAGGCGACGCGGCGTGTCGCCGCCGCGTTGTGCCGCTCGCGTACACAGACACATACACATGCCCGTGCGTGTCCCTACAATCGGATGTTTACCTTGATTATCGCCAGAAATTATTTGTTTTATATGGTACTGTTTTAAAAATCCGAAAGAAGTAGCCTTAACTTCTTAATATGCACGTTGCTTTACAAACCGTAACGCAGAAAGACTAATAGCACACGTAGCAAAGTGCTCATATCTATACATTCTTAAGACTGCTTTAAGTTTCCCCCTCTCTCACCCTAACAACCAATAGAAATGTTTGAAAATATTCGTGTCCTTCTGAGATGCTATACAATAACCGAGGTAAAACTGATGTGCGGCATTTGTCACCAGCTCTTTTCAGAGCTACCATAAACAACGAGGGAAACTCCAGCTTCGAGGATTCACAGTTTAAAAAGGCTGCAGGTATATTTTGACCGAAGGCCCAACGACTGCAGAAATTCACAAGCGAATTGGCTATAAAAGTCGGTACTCTTACTCCGCCGCGGTCATTAGCACCGCGTCGCGCTGCTACCTGCGCCACCTTGTTTAGCTACTAATAAAATAATAAACGACACATAACCCAGTGGTATTGTTTAAAATACTATACACGTTTATACTAAATGCATTCGATAAAACAAGCCAGAATTCCTTCCTACGCACGCCAGGTGCAAGACTATCTTCCATTATGCATAATTATTGTTAAATGGCAAAAAAAAAAATCCTGAAACATGTATCCCCTATTTTGGATCAAAGATCACACACCCAAGTTTACATTAAAATTAACTAACAATAAATAAGAGAAACTACAAAAAAAATCAATTTTTTAATATATTGTTTAAACAAAAAACGTTTGTTAAAATTTTCTTGCGCGACTACATTTGCCATTGAAAAACACACAATTTAAAAAAAAAATCAAATTTTTTCGACCTCTGGTTTCTGAGATATCTCAAAAAGTATGGTTTTGACCCCCAACTTTGAGGGCTGTTTTCACCCCTTCAAAGTGGATGGTTGCCGATAAAAAAAAATACGTGTCAAATATTTTTCAAAGAACTATAAACTCCCAAAGTTTCATCAAAATCTGAATTTCGCATCTGAATATGTTCCCTTGTAAGATATAGATCTAATATACAAATCTCTAATCAATATAAATTAAATATAAGATTAATTATAATGATAGAAGTATTTTAATTTTTTCCAATCTTTTAGTTGCAAACTCTAGTTGTAAAAAATAAAAAACCTGGAAGAATTCGAAGAAATACAGATTTCATATCGAGGCGTAAATGCGACCATCTTGAACATTATTAATTTAATAATGAGGTATTGTCGTCAACACTATCTCCGATTTTTTCATATTTTTAGCTACAGTTATTATTAAGTGGGTATTCTAGTCTACACCACTAAAAAAATTGATTTTTTATTTTTTGCATTTTCTGAAAATAAACAGGACTTTTTGAACACGAGGAAGGATCATTGTATGGACCGGCCTGGGTTAGCAGACTAGTCGTAAGTATGCCATTCTCATATAACGGGTATGAGAAACTTTAAACACGCGTTTTTCTCGAAACAAAGGTTTTTTAACCGACTTTGAAAAAGGAGGAGGTTACTCAATTCGATCTGTATGTGCCTTTTTTCCGCTTTTTTCGCCTTTTTTTTCTATGTATGTTCACCGATTACGTCGAGATGGATGGACCAATCGGAACGAAACCTTTTGCATCTTGTCGAGTATGTTCCCGGGATGGTCCCGTGCAAAAAAAATTTTACATTTCTTTATTAATTACGATTTTATTTGCGAAAATGTAGGGTGGTGATACCGTAGTGAACTCCGCTGAATGTTAAACATTAGGAACAGTAACGACGCGACGTTGTTACCGCTATCGATTGCCGCTTTCAGATATTTATAAATTACGATTTGGAATGTGACGGCTGACAGAGATAATAACAGAGATAAAAAAAAGTGTGAAATAAAAAAAAACTTTAAAAAAAAATTAAACCGACTTCGATAAAACGCACTAAAATGTATAAAATAATTTCCATTTAATATATGTGAATACACACGAACTTAAATACAATAAAATCTTTTCGGAGGCGGCGCAAATATATTATTATTTAAATATAAATATATTAGTATTTAGAACAATTTAAGGAGTTTCGTAATTTCCAGTGTCCAAAATTTTCAATTTTGCGCCGCCTTCGAAAAGATTGTATTGTATTTAAGTTCGTGTGTATTCACATATATTAAATGGAAATTATTTTATACTTTTTAGTGCGTTTTTTCGAAGTCGGTTTAATTTTTTTTTATTACATGGCTGACATCATATATCAAACTCTAGTGACTAGAGTCTATTCGACCGATTGACTTCAAATTTGACGTTCACCTTCAGTGGATGTGCCGATATCGTCTCTGAATCAGAGTTATAGAAAAAAAAATTTCTTATTTTTTCCAGCTCGCTAAACATGAAACAAGCCAAGAAAATCGATATTCAATATTCAAAGTGCTACCATTATGTAAATCTCAAGAAAAATGCCACGATATGTTGGTGAAAGTTCCATAAAAATATGTTTACACTTCTCGGCGTTCGGAAAAACTCAAAGAATAGTATCCCTGGCGTATAAATGACTCTCGGCAGACCCGTGTGGGGGCTTATATCGATAAATAAAATACGTACCCCCCTTTTCATGTAGAGACGAGTCGAGCGGACCGCTATTATGAGCCGTTGTCTATACCGCTAGTCTCGAGTTGGTATTTTTACCAGCAGACTGTATACGACTAAATGACCCTATTTATACCTCGAGAACAATATTAATAAACACTCTTGGCCATCGATACCTTTTTAATGAAGAGGTAAAAACCCCGAAACCCTCATCGGTTTGAATGGAATGAAATCGTCCTTTACCAGCGCACTGTGTCAAGAATGGTTCTTTATTACTTTATTTTCGATGCCACGAAGAATGACATCTTTCTATGCCTCAATAGCAATGATGTGTTATATACTTTGCAGACCTCCACGGTCAGTTGAGAGCTGCAGCAATTCATCTTGGGGTTTTCCCATCAACACGCACACCGTGTGCAGTGACTCTTTGACCTTCCTTCTATGTCCATGGTGGACATATTGGAATGGATTTTTTTTAAGATGTTAGAAACGTCACTTTAATAGATAATGTATAAGAAATTTTTTAAAAATTACTATTGCTTGGAATTTCGAAAATAAATGTACAGGTTACGATTTTTAACTTTTTTATCTGTGCCTATAATGAAAATTTAAGATATGCCTTCTAAACAGAATTGGGCAAAATATGTAATTAGATACAAATTTCGGATCACGCATGATAGATACAAAATTTTTAATTAGTTACTCTCGAAGATATAGATACAAAAGTAACTTGTATCCGACGTTTAATTAGATACTTTTGTATCCGAAGCAGAAGGATCCGAAGCTACGGATACATTTGTAACTAGTTTCTGTATCTAATTCAAAGATCCTTTCGGATCCTTCAAGATCCTTTTGACCAGGTCGAGGCTTGAATGAACACGTTCCGTGGCCCGAGGGCCGGGGGATTGCTCGGCCGTGTTTATTGCACCACTTGGCGTAGGCGCCCGAGGCCCCGATGATGGGCAAAAATATTTAATTGGATACTTTTTCCAAGATATCTTCACGAGTAAAAGCAGTAAGTACTGGCCGAATTCTATCGCGTTTAGACTTTTCTTAATCGGAAGAACGCCACGAACTGTCTCGTGGCACTTTCGTGAGGGCATCACGGAAAAATAAACAAGTTCAGGATTCACTTATCAGGGGTTTCATGCCGAGCTACCTGGCTTCACGAGTCGTGAAGATATCTTGGAAAAAGTATCTAATTCAATATTTTTGCCCATCATCGGTGCCTCGGTCGCCTAGGCCGAGTGGTGCAATAAACACGGCCGGGCGATCCCTCGGCCAGACAGGTAGCTCGGCATGAAACCCCTGACAAGTGAATCCTGAACTTTATTTTTTATTTTTCCGTGATGCCCTCGCGAAAGTGCCACGAGCCAGTTCGTGGCGTTCTTCCGATTAAGAAAAGTCTAAACTCGATAGAATTCGGTCACTGCTTACTGCTTTTACTCGTGAAGATATCTTGGAAAAAGTATCTAACTCAATATTTTTGCCCATCATCGGTGCCTGGGGCGCGGGCGCCTTGGCCGAGTGGTGCAATAAACACGGCCGGGCAATCCCCCGGCCGTGTTTATTGTACTGCTATTGTGTTCTGGGCTCAGGTCTAGGGAGCCCGACCCTCGGGCCTCGGAACGTGTTCATTCAAGCCTCTGGCTGGTCAAAAGGATCTTGAAGGATCCGAAAAGATCTTTGAATTAGATACAGACCATCGTCGCCACTTATTCCACGCTTCTCCGAACTCGCGTTTCGGTGGACCGAGTAGCTAAAACACGAGTCGGGAGAAGCTGAGTCAACGATGGAAATGATCAAGATCCGCTAATGTAAGTTTAATTAATCATTTACAATTCAATCAAATATGTTTTTTATTTAAATGTATTAGATAATCAGATATTTCATAAATTCAATTTTTCTAACTATACCATCTATTTAAGCAAGTAGAGTTTTTAAATATGTTAAATTTTTTGCAACAATCGTTTTGAAACAAATCAAGTTTAAAACAAATATTTTTTTATTAGTTAACATCTTTTTTTAACAGAATCTTGCAAGAAAAATTGTCTAAACAAAGTATATTTTTGCTCAGATGAAAGTTTTCGTATAAACATCCTTTTATAAACAGAATTTTCTAGGTAAATTAAATTGTTTCAACAAATATAATTTTTTGAACATGTAAATAATCTGTATTATTTTTTAAATAGGTTTAAGTAGATTATAATACATATTTAAATAGAGTAAAAAAAACTTCAGATTTGAATAATAAAATGCAATTTCCTATTTGCAGAATCATCGCTGTCATCGCTGCCTGCCAAAAGGCAGGCTTCCTCCATCGGCTTTCACCTAGTTAATTGTTATTGCATCCCTATTAATAGTTGTTATGTATTATAATAATTATTTATTTGTTTTATATTATTTGGATTATTATATTTGTGTATGTATTATAATATTTGTTTTTTGAGTGTGTGTGTGTGTGTAATAAATGATATTAATTTGTAATAATAAATGATTTTTTGATTTTCGATTAATTGTTTTGTTTCGCCTTTCTTTTATTTTCCAGTCCATAGTTAAATTCCGACTTTCAAACTAAATATAATTTCTAAAAGTCCTAAGTAAATAGTACCTTGTACATACATTTTCTAGTTTGTTGGAAGTAGAGCTTAAATGTTGCTCGATCTTTTTTGTTTAAATAAAAAATAAAATTAGTTATTCCGTACAACGTGTCTACTTCTGCAATCCTGTCTTTTATTTGACCTTATTAAATAATTATATTTTGCAGTTATTTTAATACAGGATATTTCCTTCATTTCGTAAAAGAAATGAATCTTAGTTATATATTTTATATAAAACAATATAAACTGTTTATTGTCCGGACCACCGACGAGATACTATTAAAGACTGCCAGCCCCTGTGTTATTCAGCGGGACGGGTAACCGGGCGCAACGGGCGCGGGGATAACGTGAAAGTTACAGTGATCTGATATACCACATCGCTAAAAGTTCAAAATAGTGCCAAAATAGTGCCAAAACATCGTCTCAAATATGGCGGAGAATGTAACGTTTAATAATAATCGATATGGTTTCGTGATAATTCGCATTCTCACCGATACATCGCGACGAGAATCTCCTCAGTGGTCTTCTTTACCGACAAAATGCTGTCGTTGGCCTTCTGTTTCTCTGGATGGAGCCAGAATATATCCTAGAGGGCGTAAGAAATATCGAAAAATTCGAGTCCCGCCAACTCCCATAAGGCTGGCAGTCTTTAATAGTACCTCGTCGGTGTCCGGACTGAGTGTGGAGACAGGTTCTTGTCCGGACTAAGTGTGGAGACGGGTTCTTGTCCGGACTGAGTGTGGAGACGGGTTCTTGTCCGGACTGAGTGTGGAGACGGGTTCTTATCCGAACTAAAAGAGATGATGGCAGCCAAAAGTGGCACGGCCAAAACCCGGGCGTGAGCACTCTCATATAGTCTCTGGCGCGACATGAGTTTCCACCAGTGGCGCTCGGGACGGGATACGGCGCAGCGACGGGATACGGCGCAGCGACGGGATACGGAGCGGCGAACGACCGTTCTGATGGTGAGCGTCACTGGTGACAACTCATGTCGGGCGAAGATATTTTGCTTTCTGGTTCGAAGAAAACGTCGACCATGCAAACTTCACAGGGGGGTTTCTCAAGAAAGTTCAATTTTGCGCTGGACCCTTATTTTTTGAGATAAATTCGAAAATATCCGCAAAAATGGGTGCAAAAGTGGTGCATCTCCGTCTTTAATCATTGTTTAAACATGTTTAAACAATCATAATGTATTAATATTGGATATCACTGTATTCGGGAAAGTCTACAGAATCTTTTGCTGTAAAGAACAATTCAATATCTTTTATAATAACATCGCAATATTTGTTTAAAGTTGAAAAATATGTCTTTTTTTTAAACTCCATTTTCTCAAAAACTGGACGTACAGGGAAAAAATTAAAAACAGATTCGGAATCAGCGCGGAAAACTCTACAAGAATCGCATAGTGGGAATCGAAATACTTTTAAAAAGTTGAAATTTGTTGGACAGTGTAATCAATGCAGGAAACGCCATTGCAACATGTAGCATTTTGAGTGGAAAATACGGATTTGATATTGGAGAAGAGGATATTACTTCAGGTTTACAGCATACCTACTGGCCTGCACGACTGGAGCGAATAAAAGAGGGCAATTTAATTTCTTTATTACCGAAAGATTGGCAATTATTTTTAGATGGTGCGCACAATAATAACGGTGCTAGAGTGCTATCTCAGTGGGTAAAAGATAATTTTGCTGAAGGTATCTGTATAATTTTTGGTGTTACTCGTAACAGAAATGTGGAAGAGTTCTTAGAGCACTTAAAGCCATATATCATGCTACTATGCGCGGTTTGTGTTAAGTCTGAACCTAAAGCAACAAATACAAATTTGATTAGGGAAAAAGCCAATAACATAGGAATAAAAGCAGTTGAATGTGAATCAATTGGCGATGCAATATCAAATCACATATTAAAAGCCTCTATCCAAAACATCAAAACCATACTAATCTGTGGCTCATTGTTCCTAGCTAGAGACTTCGCTATGGAGAATAGCTAACTTTGATGATATGTGAGCACTAACTGACCGATGGGGAAATAACTTTGATTATTTATAGTATTGTATGAAGCGACTAAAATTGTCATTACAGCGCTTAGTGTACGACAGTGCTCCAACATTTAGGGTTGCAGTTTGCATGGCAGGCGGCGTCATCTGAGTAGCTGACCTATCCAAGCGGTGTCATCCAAGTAGCCCCTTTCTTGTCATCCCAGTGCGTGACACTGGGATCTCATTTTACTTTATAATGATGTCATGAAAGTAGCTGACACTGGGATGGCTTTGTTGCATCACACTTTATGAGATGGTGATTTATGGTAAATTCATGTAACTATCTCAAATTTAGCCATACCAATATCAGTGAATTTATTAAGCAAATAGCATTTGATTAGCAGTTCTTTTTCTCGATTTATCTCAGATTTATTCCTAAAACTAAATCCGAATATTTGCTTTAATCTTGAGAAAAACCCTTCAATATAAGAACTTTTCCCATAATTTACTCCTTTTTTCCATTCTTTCATGCCATCTTCACCGTATAATTTTATTAACCTAATAGCAGCATTCCTGTCAGACATATAATCTATTTCTGGATGTTCTGCCGCATTGTTTATTGGTGGAATTTTTGTCTTTATATCATATTCGTTACACAACTTATAAAACTTGTAACTATCACATGCTCTATCTGCATATAGTGCTTTTATGGCATGATGAAAATCAACTTCTTTTAGCAAATCACAAGCTCCATAGTGATCAGAGTAGACACCGTTACTGTATTTTACAGCTATGGCTTTTTTGTTGTTTATATTCAACATTACGTGCAATTTTCTCGTTTGCTCATAGCCACGATATTTTTTGTTAGTGCTATTTTCCTTGCTGTGTGTTGTTGTATTATATACTAATTCCTGTACTGTCTATAGCAATTTCGATATCTTCCATATTATTTTTATCAATTCTGCAATCATTTATCTTAATATTAAGTTTCTTAAACCTTCTTGATGCTTGTGAATATCTGATAACTGCCAAATCTCTTCCTATTTGTTGCAAATACCCTTTTATAAACTCGACTGTTTGTCTTAAACCAATTCTAAAGAAACTGATGATTATATGCACCAAAATCACAACTTTATCACTATAAATATAGTTGCCGCCCTGCATTTTTGGACAATTCTCGTACCAATTTTCTATGGCGTTATTGATATGACAAAAAATGCTTCCTCTTTCTTGGAGAAATTTGTTATATTCATGGCAGTTACTGACTCTCATTTTTTGTGGCATATTTTTTCTTCGACAGTTAAATGGCTATTTATAATGAATTTTGTCAGTAACTGCCAGTTCTTTTCACTTGAGCAATGCAACAAAGCCATCCCAGTGTCTGGGCACTGGGATGACACCGTCATAAAGGAACCAGTGTCAGCTACTTGGATGACAGGAGAATGACACCCTCCTGGTAGGCCCAAATTGCAATGTTCGTACCGTTGTGGACGTCGAGCCTATCCTAGTGTTGCATATCAAGCTCATACTCAGTATGTAAATCTTTGACCAAAGCTACAACGTATTCTTTTTGAACAATTATACTGATTTTGATTTCGGATGTTGTGATAGCAAGTATTTCTATCTTTTTTTCGCTTAAAACCTTGAGTGTGCGGTGCATCACTTCAGTGTTAGACATAACACCAATACCAATTATTTAAATTTTAGCTACATTATCGTTTATAGCATAATTTTCATTCTTATTCAGTAACTTTTCCATTAAATCAATATCAAATTCGGAGATAACAAAACTTGACCCATGTATCATATCAATTTTAACGTTTGCCCCTACTATATCTCTTAAAGTACGCAAGTTATTTGCAAGGTTAGTGAATGTTACAAGAGCTTCATTAGTGCTATAAGCTATTCCAGTAATTAATTATCTCTCTAGTACATCCCTTTTGTGTAGTACTGTGGTGCCTTCTACTTCTTTAAAAGTGGATAGCACTTGCACTTTAATGTTATGTTTCAGTGCAAGTTGTACTGAACGATTATGCAGTATTTTAGCACCAGATGACGACATTTCCAACATTTCATCGTAAGAGATAAATTTGAGCTTGTGTGCCTTTGGAACAATTCTCGGGTCTGCTGTATATATTCCATCAATATCAGTAAAAATTTCGCAAGTTCTAACACCAAAGGCTACCGTGAAGGCAACTGCTGATATATCAGAGCCTTCTCTTCCAAAAGTAGTGATTCTATCATCATTTATACCCTGAAAACCAGCGATGATCGCAGCAGTATAACCCTCAGCAAAAGATCTTTTCACACGGTCAATCTTTATTGTTTTCATTTTAGACTCAGAATAAAAATCATCAGTTACAATTGGTAACTGCCAGGCAAGCCACGATTTAGCATTAACTCCGATCGATTGGAGAGTGATAGCTAATAGACCGCAAGAAATTTGTTCTCCTGCTGAGAGCATAACGTCATACTCTGATAACTCTTGTCTGCAACTAAAATTTGAGATTTGCCTAGCCTGAAAAGCCATTTGGTCAGTAAATCCTGCAACAGCAGATACAACAACGATTACATTACAACCTTTCTCAATATTGTTTTTTATCAAATTTGCAACTCGGTTTAAATCAGTTAGCGAAGTCCCACCAATTTTTTTTATGATTATTTTGTCCATAGTTACAATATAACTCTCTTCTGAAGAAAAATATAGTTTTTGTAGAGATAGAGGTTGTCCGGAAACTAGAATTAAGGTAGAGTATAAGATGTATGGTTCCAGAGTGTGATGGTGTGGATCTATTATAAATAATTCAGGAGACTTTGTCAACTGAGAACATATAAATTCAAAAGGTGTAAGACCCCTAAGAGCTTTGAGTCTCTTTGCATAATTGTAGGCCATAACAAAGTCATAAAGATACTCCTTAAGTTGCTGATGCGAACGATAGTAATATTTCTTAACTGTAGCATTCTTTAAAGTTTTATTCATACGTTCAACTTGTCCATTTGTCCAAGAATGGCTAACTTTTGTCAGACGATGTTCAATGTTATTTTCTTCACAAACTCTATCAAATATGTGTTGGAAGGCGTACTTATGGCGTTTCTGATTTGTAAATTGTATGCCATTATCTGTCAAAATAGTGTGGATTTTATACAGTAAAATTCTAATCAGATTACCTAAAAACTCAGCAGCTATGGGTTTTGTAGCACTTTTGTGCAACTCAACGTAGGTGAATTTGGATGTTCTATCTATTGCAACAAACAAATACAGCTTTCCTTCTTCTGTTCTAACTTCCGCGATATCAATATGGAAATAGCCTATAGGATATTGTTTGAATTTCTTTCTTGATTTAACTTCACCATCGACATCTGGTAGTCTGCTAATGTTGTGCCTTTGTAAACAACGATGTAAGCTGGAGCGACTCAAATGTGGGATTGAGGTTTGCAAAGCGTAGAGTCATCTAATGGCAATAGAGTATGCTTACGAAATGCAACAATTATAGCCTCCTCTTCTAAAGTTAAAACAGTTGATCTTGGATGCTTTGGACCCATACCAGCATCTGGTAAATGAGCGTTTTCTCCACTTAATAATAGTTTTTTGTTTAAGGTTATAACACTTGGAGAGTTTTGGAGAGCTCTCTTTAGTATTTTGTATTGCTCTACGAATTGTCTCTGTTGTTCTGGCGCACCCATGTAATACTTGTCCCATAATTCCTCTCTTGATGGTATTTTTTTCTCACATTTTATCATACCATCACACTCTGGAACTGTGCATCTAATACAATTATAGAACAAGTTTAAAAGTTCTGGTAAAGTAGTTTTATTTACAAAGAATATGCTACTTGAAATTGAAAAGCGCAGCATAACAAATGCATTGTGGAAGTTGCAAGAAGCAGATCAAAGGGAAATCTTAACTCTTATACAGAGATTTGAGTTGCCAGAAGTACTAGCAAGAATATTGGTTACTCGTGGTGTTAACATAGAAAATGCGAGCGACTTCTCATATCCACTAATCAGATCGCTATTACCAGATCCCTTTCACCTTCTTGATATGGATAAAGCTGTTTCTCGTATAATACGGGCAATAAAAAATAATGAAAACATTGCAATATTTGGTGACTATGATTTTGATGGTGCAACGTCGTCAGCATTGATTAACAGGTACCTGAGAGCAATCGATATACACTCTATAATCTACATTCCAGATCGTGTTGATGAGGGCTATGGATTAAACTCAGATGCTTTATTACAACTTAAAAAAAACGGGATCGATTTATGTATTTCCGTTGATTGCGGTACGCTTGCATATCAACCAATAGAAGATGCAAAGGTCTTTGGTCTTGATATTATAGTTGTCGATCATCATCTTGGTACGGAAAAGTTATCAAGCGCCGTAGCAGTTGTTAACCCAAACCGCCTTGATGAAAGCTCTCCTTATACTAACCTTGTAGCAGTTGGAGTGTCATTTCTGCTGATTATTGCTCTTAATAAAAGCCTACGTGAGCAAGGATTTTTTACCAACAAAAAAGAACCAGATTTATTTGATCTGCTGGATTTAGTTGACCTTGGAACTGTTTGCGATATTATGCAGATTACAGGCCTCAATACAGCATTTGTCTCACAAGGATTAAAAGTTATGTCAGCAAGAAAAAACGTTGGCTTGCGTGTTTTATTTGATGCTTTAGGGATCCTTGAAAAACCAAGTGTTTCACGATTAGGGTTTAGTATTGGGCCATGCATAAATGATGGAGGAAGAATTGGAGAAGCATCGCTCGGTGCAAGGTTGCTTTCCACCGATGATGATGAAGAGGCACATTCAATCGCGCTAAAATTAATAGATTTGAATAATGCAAGGAAAGTGTTAGAAAATGAGGCTCTCTTGGAAGCTACAGCACAAGCGGAAAAATTTGCCCAATTAGGTGTAAATTTTATAATGGTAAGCGGCAACTGGCACCAGGGAATAATCGGTATAATTGCATCGAGGTTAAAGGAGCAGTTTCACTTACCAACTGTTGGAGTGACACACATACTTGATGCGTTTGTTTCGGTGTGATCTGATGCGTGCGCGGCGGAGGCGGGACGCTTCCCCGCGACTGTTTTGATTGTGTTTTATTTCACGCGATTCTATTCTTTTTGTATATTACCTTCTTCTGATCACTCACTCGCCTTTCGTACGTGCAGTGTGCAACACGACTCATACATTAAACCACACAATTTACGCGTGTCTTTTTATTTCGGAGTAACCCCAGTCCTCAACAACCAACAATAGTGATGTCTTTAAACAATGAAATAGGAAAAGCAAGCTGTAGATCAATTTTGGGAGTTGATATCGGTGCTGCAGTCCTTTCCGCAAAGTTTACAAATTTAATTATTGAAGGTGGTGGCCATAGTATGGCGGCAGGATTTTCAATTAAAGAAGACAAAATAAATGATTTGCATGATTTTTTTACTGAAAGATTTTTAAACTCCATAAATGAGAAAACTTTAAAAGCTGATAGTATAGTAACTGCTAAAGCAATAAACTTATCTCTGTGGAACCAACTGCAACGCTTGGGACCATTTGGAGTTGGGAATCCTGAACCAAGGTTTATCATTCACGGAGCAAAGATAAAAAAGCCTGAAGTTATAGGAGTTGACCATATAAAATGTTTTATTGCTGATGATAATGTTATGGTAAGAGCTATTGCGTAATGTTAAAGCCATTTTGGGTAAAATCTCTATGAATTACTGGAATGGCAATGAATTTGTACAATTTTTAATAGATGTATTGACCATTAGTTGAGTTACTATTTTACAATAATTACCTATCAATCTCACCAAAAACTATATCGAGTGAGCCAATAATTGCTGCAACGTCGGCAAGCATGTGTCCTTTTGCCATAAAATCCGAAGCTTGTAAATGTGCAAAGCCAGGTGCTCTTATTCGGCATCTATAAGGTCTATTGGTACCATCTGAAACTATATACACTCCAAACTCACCTTTTGGTGCCTCAACAGCTGTGTAAGCTTCACCTTTTGGTACGTGATATCCTTCTGAGTAAAGTTTAAAATGGTGAATCAGAGCTTCCATAGATTTTTTCATCTCTGCTCTTGGCGGTGGAGAAATTTTTCTATCTTCAGTTTTTATTGGGCCTCCAGGCATTTTCTCTATACACTGCTTCACCAAGCTAACAGACTGCCTAATCTCTGCCATTCTAACTAGATAACGGTCATAACAATCGCCATTTTGGCCAATTGGTATATCAAAATCTAGCTGATCATATATTTCATATGGCTGGCTTTTTTGCAAATCCCAAGCAAGCCCAGCAGCACGGTCCACTAAAGCCCCGGTCAAGTGCCTGTTTAATTGATATTTCACTGATTCCTACAGTGCGTTGCTTCCATATCCTATTTTCTGTTAAAAGTTCATCAACATCGTCTATATACTTTGGAAATTGCTCTATAAACTTTGCAATATCCTCAATCAAGCCTTCTGGAACATCTGCTGCAACTCCACCTGGTCTGATGTAAGCTGCGTGAAACCTTGCGCCTGAAGCTCTATCGTAAAATTCCAGTATTTTTTCTCTTTCTTCAAAGAGCCATAAAAGAGGGGTCATTGCTCCAACATCAAGCGCTTGAGAAGAAACGTTCAGTAAATGATTTAGTATTTTCGTCAGTTCACAAAACAAGACACGTAAATACTTTGCCCTAAGTGGAATTTCGCATTGCAACAATTCCTCTACACATAGTGAATACGCATGCTCTTGTGACATTGGTGACACATAGTCAAGGCGATCAAAATAAGGCAAAGCTTGAAGATACGTTTTATGTTCTATTAATTTTTCAGTACCACGATGCAAAAGCCCAATATGAGGATCAGCTCTCTCAACCACTTCGCCGTCCATCTCTAAAACAAGGCGCAACACTCCATGTGCAGCTGGGTGCTGAGAGAGGGCCAAAATTTAACATCATTGTCTTCAGATCGGGCATGTCCAGTAGTTTAAGATATTAAAATTGTATAGGCTAAAGAGTGCGTTCAAAGTCAATAGACTTCTTGCATAGGCTACAACTGTCATTCAATAGAAACAAAAACTTTTACAATGCTAATAAGTGTTGGTAAAACTAAGTCACTTTAGCTATAGAATGACAAATAAGGTTTGCATTAGCCAAATTTTTAGTTGAGGTAGCATAAGAGGTTAAAGGAAAAGCTTTGTGTTAATGGATTCATTTCAGGTATAATACAGATAATACCACAATACTTATAAAATGGATCATGTTGTTAATGCGTACAATAGACTTGACACTCCTATAGTTAGGGGAGAAGGGGCATATCTTTTTGACAAAGATGGTAAAAAATATTTAGATTTTGCTGCAGGTATTTCTACAACTTCTTTAGGGCATTGTCATCCATACATTACAGACAAACTGAAAGAGCAATTGAGCTCACTATGGCACTGCTCTAACATTTTCACTATTTCCGAGCAAGAAAGGCTGGCTGACCGTTTAACAACCCTTACTTTTGCAGATAAAGTTTTTTTCTGCTCAAGTGGGCTTGAAGCAACAGAAGCTGCAATTAAGTTTATTCGTCGTTACTTTTATTCAAAAAGGCAAGCAAAACGTAATCGTATTGTTACAATTGAAGGAGGGTTTCATGGCCGCAGTATTGCTGCAATTTCTGCTGGAAGCAGTGAAAAATCACGCGAAGGTTTTGCTCCGCTTCTTTCTGGTTTTGATAAAGTGCCAAGAAATGACATTAAAGCTTTGGAGAAAAAAATCAGCAATGAAACAGCTGCTGTGTTTTTAGAGCCCATACAAAACGAAGGCGGAGTATATCCACTAGACGTAGAATATCTTCAAAAAGTAAGGAAAATAACAAAAGCTCAAGGGATAATTTTGTGCTTTGATGAAGTGCAATGCGGATATGGACGCATCGGTCCTTTATTTTATTATCAAAATGTCGGCATTGAACCTGATATGCTAACCTGTGCAAAAGCTATAGGTAACGGTTTTCCTCTAGCTGCATGTTTAGTAAAAGATTACATGGCAGAAGCAATCACTCCAGGAACTCATGGATCAACCTATGGTGGCAATCCACTTGCCATGACTGTTGGTAATGCAGTGCTCGATATAATGCTAAAAGAAGGCTTTTTTGATCATGTTAAGATAATTAGTAAATATTTAAAAGAAAAGCTGTTGCCTTTAGCTAAAGAATTTCCTGAGATGATTTCAAAAGTTCGTGGAGAAGGGTTACTCATGGGAATAGAACTAGCAACTCCTGTAGCTGATAAAGTTATTAGTCGATCTCTTGATAAAGGTTTAATAATAACTAGGGTTTCTCAAACAACAAAGTAGTAAGGATAACCCCACCACTTATCATTGAGGATGAGCATGTGAACGCAGCGTGTAATATGCTTTATGATTTGTTTTTTAAGATTAAAGATATATAAAATTTGGCAATATAAATTCAGGCTTGCAAATACCTCTCATAACATTGTAACGTTCCGATTTCGCGGTGCCCTGTAGCTTAGGAGTGAACCAGGGTTCGCAGGTAAGTAAATGAACTGGAGGCGAAATCGGGTAACGAACTAAACTTTATTCCGCTAAGTGCGGTTTAATGAAAATAGTATTACAAACAGAAAATCCTCCCTGCAGACCGGCGAATCCGGTCGCGTAACAAAAATATATTTTGGTGTTTGCGTTGACGGCGGAGTGGGCCTACGGCCCCTCGTTAGTTGGATCGGCGTCCCGGGTCTAGTGGTGAACAGAAAAGATAATCCGGCGATAATTATAAAACGGTAATTATAAAGCGATCAGGCGGTCAGGTGTAGTCGATAGGTACTGATACGCGACGAATGCTTTCGTGGAATCGGTTCCGAATATTCGGCGGTACTGAACGCAGTATCGAACGGCGCGGGACCTCGCGGGGTCGTTACGAATTTGCGCTGGAAGGTGGGAGGTGGCAGGATACGGTCGGAGGTCACGGCCCGACGCAGCGTAGGCGCCGCGGTTTTCCCCCAGAAGCACCTGAGAGACAAACCACGGTTCGTACGTATCTCAGAGGCACCTGAGAGGTTCGTACCCACCGCCGCCACACCAAATCGCGACGTTCGACCGCAGAGGTTCGACTCACGGACAGAGCCGGAGGCCAGCCGCTCCGTGCTGGACGGTCGGAGAGCCGAGTGGTGCCGTAACCCTCGCACAGAAGCACCTGAGCGACGGGTTACCGCCGCACGCACCTTAGAAGCACCTAAGGGTGTTCGTGCCCACCACACCGACACGACGGGTCCGGTCCAGCCAAGGCGATGGCACGGCGATCTCCGGGAGCCGGGACACGGTGGGGAGTCGTCTCCTGGAACTCGTGCTTCCAGCCTGCGTTCTGGACGGATGTATAGCTCTGAAAAGGGCTCGTACAATCCGGTGTGCACGGGAGTGGTTCCAGGCGGACTCCGCTCGCACGGTATTTCGACGCGACTTATATAGCGCGCGGGAGCGCGGACCATGGAGAGTGCCGCTCTCGGTCGGGCGGCCGCAGTGCTCTCTGATTGGCGCGCGCCTGTGTCGCGAGAATCTATAAGTACAGGTGGCGAGTGGTAGTCCCCATTTGCGCCTAGCTCGCGGCGAGGTGAGGCCTCGTCGCAACATGTAAAATTAATTTTATTTTTTATCACAATAACATCGTACTTTAATGGATTGGTTATTGGTCTTAGTATCATCAGCAATTTTTATTTTGTTAATTTTATCGTTTTTGTTGTAACAGACCTGCACCGAGCAGTCCTGTCACCAACGGTTCTTTTCGAATACAGCCCAAAACAAGGGCGGACGCGACCGAAACGTACCGAAAACAGTCCAAACCCTCTACCGCACCACCAACCCTCACCACAATGTTAATGATATATAAACCGAGGCAAAGAAGACAAATTACCGCATTCCGTCTAGAAGTATTCTAGACTCCAGTCCTGTACTCCTGCCTGAGACGAGCCGTCACAGCGATCACCAGGAACCGTTTCGCCGAGCCGTCGAAACATCCACACCAAAATCCGTTTCGCCGAGCCGTCGAAACTTCCACACCGAAATCCGTTTCGCCGAGCCGTCGAAACATCCACACCAAAATCCGTTTCGCCGAGCCGTCGAAACATCCACACCGAAATCCGTTTCGCCGAGCCGTCGAAACCCCCACACCAAAACCCGTTTCGCCGAGCCGTCGAAACCTCCACACCAAAGTCCGTCTCGCCGAGCCGTCGAGACCTCCACCCCGAAACCCGTTCGCCGAGCCGTCGAACTCTCCACACCGACCTTCACTTCGCCGAGCCGCCGAAGACTCCACTGATACACACTCCGTTCCGCCGCACCACCGAGACGCTCACCGATTACACCAAAACCCCGAAATCGTCGACAACCGCCGTCGGTCCCGCCGACCCACCGAACTCCCCGCCGTTACCGCCAAAGCCACCGAACTCCGATAAACCGTTCCGCTCCGCCGAACCGCCGGAATTCGCGCCGCTAACAATCGTTCACCGTCCGAACTATTTTGTCGCGATCCCGATGCACGCCGTGCACCGCTCCGATTCACGCATACACGCTGCAACCGTGCACCTCCGTCGCGCCTAAGCAGCAGCATTGATCATAAATGTATACTCGTTTACAGTCTTTAAATATAGTACGTCATTTAACGTAACTGTTGTTTCCGAATTCTTTCCGAACCTTCGCACCTCGTCTTCCCGCACCGGCCGATTCCCCTCGTCAACTAACGAACCTTGGTCCGACGAGCTGTCCAAACACTGAGGGGTCAGCACCGCGAAGATTTCGATTACCGCCGGAAGCAACGACCGTTACATTGTTCTCAGGAGCAGAAATAGGCTTAGCCTCAATTAGCCGTTCTCGAATTAATAAGCTAAAGTTAGACGGTAACAAAAGAGCCAGGATAATAGACCGCTTATTAAATAAGAAAGAATTGACAATAGGAACGGTATTGCTCGGCAATACAATTATTAATATTACTTGCTCTGCTTTATTTACAGCAATATTTATCAATCTTTTTGGAAATGAGGGCATTCTCCTATCAACAATTATAATGACATTTTGTATTTTATTATTCTGCGAAGTTCTACCAAAAACTTATGCTATTCAAAATCCTGAAAAATTTGCATCATTTTCTGCTTATTTTGTATTGTTTTTTGTAAAGATTTTTTCTCCATTGACGCTAGGTATTCAATTTATTGTTAACCTCATCCTGAAATTATGTGGTCTGCATAAAGATAAGGAATGATTGCTCTTCACCGCAGTGAAGGACCTATGTTACAACAGGATTTAGATATGCTAAGCAGCATACTTGATTTGGCTGAGACAGAAATATCACAAATTATGACCGATAGGCTTGAACAATAATTTCGTCTTCCGTGTGAATTGTTGCGGAGAAAAAAATTATATCGCGTTCTTTTCGACTAATTTTCAACTTCCTGATTTTTGTTTGTTTCTGTTTTTTTCCTATAAGGAAGTTGTCGCAACGACATCGAAGATCGAAAATCGATCTTTCCGCGGATAGTCGCGTTTCGTGGTCGTCGTTGCATTCGCTTCGGACTATTTTTATCGAAATGTTCGCGCGTATGTGTGCGTGTTTTTGTGCGTGTGCCTGTTTGCGCGTGTGCCGTATCGTTGCATTGGAAACGATGCACCGGAACGGTTTGTACGGTTCGCGCGCACGCATGCACGCACACATCCATCGTGTTCGTTTAATGTGTTTCTTTTTTCAACATGGATTCTCTCTGTTTCCAAGGAACGATGAATGGGCGTCGACATGTTGCTCCGTCGCCGCGGCCAGCGATACCGTTTCTCCTGCCGCCATCGCCGCGATCGTGGCGGGCGTCGCCGCTGTTACGACCATCGCTGATGTCGCGGCCATTGCCGCCGATCAGAGTTGGGCAGGAATTAATTACATGAGTAATTAATTACATCTTCAATTACAATTACATGTAATTGTAATTGTATTTCTGCAATTCCAATTCCAATTACATGTAATTGTAACTGTAATTGTTAGTAGCAGTTACAAGTAATTGTAGCTGGTAGCTACAGTTCCTTTCCAAACAGACGACGCTCGCGCGTCGCGCGTGAACATTCACACACCGCTAGGGTACTCTCACACACCGCTAGACCATGTATACGTACGCGAGGATTGCAAGGGTCCGGGATTCAACTTCTGATTTCTCGATACCACCTCCTCAAATTTCCTTAAACACCTGAAAAGAAAGCACCCTGCGTCGGCAGATGAATATAAAGAATATTTGAAAAGGAAAAAATTGCTTTTGAAAGAGGGAAGAAGTGATGCACGCTTCGGTAACATTAACTTGACCCAAGAGAATTTCGCCCGCCTAATCAGTGAGTTCGTAGTCAATGCTATGGTACCCTTTCGTTCAGTCGAAAACCCTTCCTTCGCAAAAATTTTCGAACATCTAAAAATAAAAGAGCTAGGTTTGAACATTCCGAGTCGGCGTACCATTGTCCGGATCACCGAAAAATTATTTGAGAAAAATAATGAAACTGTGAAAAATCTACTCAAGGAAGTTACCCACGTGTGCACTACCGCTGATATATGGTCGGGGAAGAAACGGAGTTTCATTGGCGTAACCGCCCATTGGATTTCCAAAAACTATGAGCGGCAGTCAGCAGCCCTTGCATGCCGACGTTTTAAAAATTCGCACACATACGACCGAATTGCATCTCTTCTAAAGGAGGTGCACACCGAGTTTGGATTAAATGCATGGAAAATAGTTGCCACCGTCACTGACAACGGTTCGAATTTTGTGAAAGCGTTTAAAATGTTCGGTGTAGACAAAGACGCAATGCAAATTACGGATCCACACGATTTTCCGGATGACCGTGAGCGAGAATATCAGAACTCATTCCTGCTGTTAGATAACTCATCTGAGTCCGAGTCAGAGTCGGAGATTGCCCTCAGCCCGGATCCAAACAGAGGTAATATACTATTTAATATTTAAGATTTTATTTTGCTGAAAGAGAATAGTATTTTAAATAAGATATAAAATTTCGGAAATGAAATACTTCTATTTTAACAATCTGTACCTCAAAATAAAATATTTCTGTTTTAACAATTTGATCCACAAAATAAAATATTCCTATTTTAACAATCAGAAACACGAAATAAAATATTTTACTTTTTGCATTGTTAGAATACTCTGAGAAACCGCATACACATACAGTCTATCTTATCGTTAAGAAACGATTTACACTCGTAAATGTATTGAATTGTAACCATTATTTTCAGCAATAATATTTAAAATTAAAATTGAAAATAAAGACAAAATTATAGGAGCTTTATTCAAACGGATCTTTATCGTTTCACAGTATATTTCAATCTGATTTCAAATATAAATTTCAAACGAACGTCGGTCACTAATAACAAATCAATCGTCGGCTCATAACGACGACCAGCGAGATGAGCAAACGATCGCCAGATCGACCCAGCTGGTCGCCGACCATCGATCGGCGTCAACACCAACCTATTTAACATCTAATTCCTATACGTTCCTACAAAATATAAATATTTTCAATATTCTTCAAATAAAATACTATTTTCAAAATAATTACTGCGTCAAATAAATTATTTTATTTTCAAAAATTACTGCATGAAATAAAATATTTTATTTTCAAAGTAGTACACATACTTTCACACACACACACACACACACGCGCGCGCGCACACACACACACACACACACACACACACAAATAAATAAGATTATTTACTATTTACTATTTTCCCCAGCTCTGGATCCAAACCAATCGGAATCAGCTCATTCGATCTACCATAGACCGTCGGAAGCCATGCAACGGATTTTACCCGATCATATGCGCCACACACACCCTTAACTTATTGTCTATGATAGCGACGTGTGAACCTATTTCTTAAGAGTTGTAATTTAATAAATAATAAATATTTCCAACATATGCTTTTTGTTTGATCTTTTTAGACATTTCCATTAAGGAGGTATCTAATTACTTTTTTTTAGTGCCATTCCAACGGACAACGCTCGCGCGTGAGCACTCACACGCCGTTAGGATACACTCACATACCGCTAGACCACGTATACGTACGCGAGGATTGCAAGGGGGTTCGAGATTCCACTTCTGATTTCTCGATAATGCAAAGTTGGGGTTTTTTAGTAGTCAAAATCGCTAGATGAATGATCAATCTAGGCTATTGTTTGCCTCAAAAGTCCTTCTTTTACGTTTCTGAGAAATAGTTTTTCAATATTTGGCTGCATGTTGCCCGTCGCATGTTGCCCGTTAGATGACGCTGTAGTCACGCCGACGTAGTAGCCTCTCCGACGGGCAACATGCAGCCGAATATTGCAAAACCATTGCTCGGAAACGTAAAAGAAGGACTTTTGAGGCAAACAATGGCATAGATTGATCTTTCATCTAGCGATTTTGACTACTAAAAAACCCCGTCCTTGCATTATCGAGAAATCAGAAGTTGAATCCCGGACCCTTGCAATCCTCGCGTACGTATACATGGTCTAGCGGTGTGTGAATGTTCACGCGCGACGCGCGAGCGTCGTCTGTTTGGAAAGGAACTGTAGCTACCAGCTACAATTACTTGTAACTGCTACTAACAATTACAGTTACAATTACATGTAATTGGAATTGGAATTGCAATTACATGTAATTGTAATTGTATTTCTGCAATTCCAAATTACAGTAATTGGCAAGTAATTGTAACTGTAATTGAAATTACATTTTGCCCAACTCTGCCGCCGATGCTCGTGCCGCTATCGCCGCGGTTATGGAGGGCGTTACCGCCGTCGCGGCCATCGCCGTTGCCGCTGCCATCGTTCTTGCCGGCGGCGAGGGTTCTTTGTCGCGAGGATTGGGACGACGACGACGACGACGACGACGTGCGCGGGCGCACGAAAATCCTTGTAATCGTCTCTCCAACTCTGTTGCGAACCAGCGGCAACAGCCAGCACGCAGGGTGGTAGTGCCACTCGATGTATTTTTACGTTGACGCGGATCATAGAAGATATCTCGATGTCAACGTTATCTCGATGATCGCTGCGGTCTCGCTGCTTTCGGTGTCCACGGACAATTCCTCGATCGAGGTCGTCGGTTTCATCTGAAAAGAAATATACGTTGTTCGCTTCGAATTCCAGTTTTTTTTACGCGTAACGGACGGTGGACTCTAATCGCGATACCGATGCTTCCCGCGGCGCGTCGTAAAATTTTGTTCGCGGCTGCAACCGTCGACGGTAGCCGAGGACTCGGGGGCGGCGCGCGATACTTTCGTTTCTCGCGATTTCGTTCGGAATTATGCGAAATTTCGTAATTTCAGGGAGCAGTCCGCGATGTTCGACCGAGTACCCGTCTCGCGCGCCGCGCCGATATCTCGTCGTCTTGCCTCTTCGCGATATCGTTTTCTCTTTCCCGTGTTGAATCGTTTCGGTTGGTAAATTATTCCGTATACCTTTAAATGAAAAAAAAAACCATTCCGAGGGACATCGCGCGAAGATGCGACGTCGTCGTCTCCGTCGAGCGGAATCCGTCTTTTCGCGGAGGACGATCGTCCGAGATATCATATCGGATGCTACGTTCTCGTGTCCACCGAATCCTCGATCGCTGATCTATTCGCGGAATCTTGATCGCGAATCGCGCGGTGGCAATTATCCGTTGACCCGTGAAACGATGGCGAGTCGAGGAATGGGGATCTCGATCCTCGATCGCGTCGCGTCGCGAGTGAAACGTGGAATCCCGCGTGCCATCGAACGTCCGCGATTATCCGCGAATTTCGCGCGCGCGCGGAAACGCTGACGAGAATGGTGGGAATCGTTTGGTAATAGCGCGAAGCAACGCGAATCGATATTGTTTTTTCTCCTTTGCCGTTAAGTTCGTTCGACTTATTCGTCGCCGTCGAGGCAACCGATTGGGCTCGAATCGCGCGCGCGTCTTCGCGGGTCCCTCACCGAAGGAATGGCGTGTGCTCGGTTCGCTTCCATTTTCTCTCGTGATTCGTCTCGTCGATGAGATCAACGCGCGCGCGCGCGCGCGGTTGACGATTTCTCCGTTCTTCGCGCCAACCGTGACATCCCGCGAATGGAACCGTAACGGACATACCTTGGGGGACGAAACAATCTGGTATGTGTATCGAAAATTGCGATGCGTAATCTATCCGTGGAGGCTCGAGAGTAAACCGATGCCGCCGCGAACGTCGCGAACGATACGGTCCGGTCGAACGCTTCATCGAACTCGTTGGTACGTCGTTGCGCGGAACATCGACGTTCTCTTCTCGGTTTCGCGATTGTTTGTTTTTTCCGTTCGATCGCTGGGTGGATGAATTCGAACGCTTCGCTCCCGAGCAGTCCCGAATCGTGTTGTAAATTTTGCGCATCGCGTGCGAGGAGCCGTCGCTTCTCGAACAAAGTTGAGAGAAGTCTTTCCGTTCGGTAAACCCGCAACGGTAACGAGAAGTTCTCGAATTTCTATTTTGCTCGTGCGAGCTCTTCGTTCCACGGGTGTGTCGCGCGTTTCTCGATCTCGCGACACCGGTGTGTTTCCCGACACCTACGTACGAAACGACGAACGAGAGATATCGCGAGGTTATGTTCGACGAGACGGAGAAGAGTGAGAGAGAGAGAGAGAGAGAGAGAGGTACGCGCGTCGAACGTGCTACATTCGATTTACGATTAAACGTATACGCGTTTCTCGCATCCGTCTGTACGGTCCGAGGTTAACGGTTGCGAAGCGACGATGTATGCCTATGCTCGCGACGAAAATTTTAACGAAACATCGAAACACTGTTCGCACCGCGCTGCGCCGCACTCGATCGCACCACGGTGGTGGCGGTGGTGGTGGTGTGGTCATCGGTCGTTGGGATGTCCTCCTGCGCGGTCGACCGCGTCGCGTTGCTCGTGAAACCTCGCGACGACGATGTTTCGAGATATACGTAGACGAGAAGCGACGAAAAACGAATTTTTTACCGGGAAAAGTGTCGACGACCGGTGTGCGGTGTAGTGCGGTGCGGCGCAGCGGCGCTGACACCGTTCCACGAAACTATTGGCGAACACGGGAATCCTCGCCGAGAGAGAGAGATTGATTGATTGATTGATTATTTATTAGCTTCCTCAGCTATTTTGTATTACATTGATATTACATTACATTTGTTGTAACGAATTCCTTTAACATTCTCTTAAATACGTCTAAATTGTCACAGCATTTTACTTCGTCTGGTAGTGCATTATACATTAATATTCCTTCATAGAATACACTTTTTTGGGCACTTCTCGTTTTACGAAATTCAACCGCAATATTCCCCGCTTGTCGTGTTTGTATTGCACTTTCATCGCCTACTATTCTAAGTCTATTACTAAATTGTACAGGCATCATATTATTTAAGATCTTAAAAATAAATATGCACATATTGTAGTACAGCCTTTGTCTTATACTCATAAATTGCAGCGTTTGGAGCATACAATTAATCCTTGTACGTCTGTCACATTGCAATATGACTCTCATTGCTCTGTTTTGCGCTTTTTGGAGCCTACTTAACTGTGTCTCTCCCATATCGATTAGTAGTGTCGCACAGTACTCAAAGTGAGGAGCTATAATTGTCTTATATATCGTACATCTAGTGTAAGCCGAGATATCATTCCCTATTCTATTTAAAAAACTTATTTTTTTCCCTATTTTCTTTAACATATAATCACAATGACCGTTGAATCTGGGTCTATCATCAATAATTACACCTAGGTACTTTATTATTTCTACTCGCTCAATTTCCTTTCCATCCATGCATCTCACAATAGTATTGCATCTCAATTCTTTTCTTATACTTCTAACTAACATATATTTCGTTTTCCCCGCATTCAACTTCAGTTTATTAGTATTCATCCATGACTCCACTATGCTAAATGCAATATTCAATTTACTCTCAACCTCCGCACTACTCTCACCTGTTACATATATTAGGGTATCGTCCGCAAACATTTTTAGATTACACACTTCGGAGCAAAATTTAACAAGGTCATTCATATATATTATAAACAACAACGGGCCCAATACCGAACCCTGTGGCACTCCATATTCCGTTGTCAGTATCTTAGACCATCCATTATTCAATCGAACTTGCTGCATTCTTTTTTTTAAGTAAGACCTAAACCATTCTAGAGCCGTTCCTGTAATACCATACTGATATAGTTTCTCTAATAATCTATCTCTATCGATTGTCTCGAATGCCCGTTTAAGGTCTACAAAAATAACTCCTACTATTTGCCGCTCACTAATAGACAATTTCCATTCATCTATAACTGTTTGAATTGCTGTTTCACACGAATAATTTTTTCTGAAGCCCGATCGATGTTCCGTTAAGATATTATTACTTTCCAAGTAATCATCAATTTGTTTTTTCACTATTATTTCTAATACCTTTTCATATATTGGTAGTATATTAATAGGCCTATAGTCACTTGCTCTCTTTGGTTTAACTACTTTTGGTATTGGAATTATCGTGGATGTTTTCCACTCTTTCAAAAAACAACCCTCACTCAGAGACTTATTTATTATATCACAATATTCTTTACCTATCGCACTAAACGCCGTTCTTAATATATCGCTGGTTATTCCTTCTTCTGTGCCTTTCTTTTTTGGTAATTCCCTAATGATTGCGCCTAACTGTTCCGTCGTAATTGGCTCAAGTTTTTCCAACTCTCCCTTCTTTTCAATACAATAAATAGTTCTCTTATTTGGGCTTGTTGTATAATTTCGATCTATAGATTTTATTACGTCTTGAATACTCTGTATATAATATAAATTAAATTTATCAGCTAAACCGCACTCCATATTATTGTCTAATATCTCAAAATCTATGTTTTCTACATCTTTCGCGCCTATTGGTCCTCCTTTAATAATTTCTTTTAATGTTTAATGTTAATCCCACATTGTTGTGGGATTGCCTCTGTTATGATCAATCATGCTTTCATAGTATTCTTTTTTCTTTGTTCTAATTAAATTTACTACTGCGTTTCTTTCAATTTTAAATTGTTGCCAGTTTTGTTCCGTGTTATCGTACCGTGCTTTTTTATATGCCTCATCTCTTTTAGTCGCTAACTCTTCTATTTCCTTTGAATACCATTTTTTCCCTTCCCGTATTTTCGGTATTCTAAAAATTTTCTTAGGTGCCGAGATATCTAGCGCATCAACAATACTATTGATTAGTTTCCTTGCTCTTATATTAATATCTAACTCTTGCCCTGTTTCAAGGTTACTCTCCACTAGCTTAACAAATTCAACCGCATTATAACTATTGTAATCCCTTCCATTGAATTCTTTATACTTATCTACAATCTTGTTTGTATTTACGACGACTTTTATCCACGCATGGTCCGTTATCTTGGGTTAGTAATTTACTTCTACATTTATTTCTTTATTCGCAAAAACTAGATCTATAATTGTTTTACTAATATTGGTAACACTCGTTGGTTTGTCTATATACTGCTTCATTCCTAGACTTTGCATAGTCGTTAGTAGCTTATTTGTATAATAAGAGTCTGTCATACAATCTATATTAAAGTCTCCTAATAATATACATTCCTCTTTTATCGTTACTTCTTCTACTCTCTCCTCTAAGAATCCTATAAACTCTCCATGTGACGCACTCGGTGAATGATATATTACCATTAACACTCCTTTAAACAATTTCTCTTTCACTTCTATTGCAGCACACCAAACGACTCTTTCTAATTTTTTCGATACTACTATCTCATACTTGATGTCGTCTCTTACATATAGAGCAACCCCCCCTGTATTCCTTGTTTCTGCGTCGCATCTGACCACATTGTACCCCGGTACACTTATTTCACTGTCTTCGATTTCCGCAATCAGTCTCGTCTCCGACAATGCTACGATCGCCGGATTTAATTTCTTCATAATCTGGTGCTGTATCTCGTCCTTGTGTGCCACTAAACTTTGCGCATTTGTATATATTATTTGATCCTCTTCAATCCGTAACTGCTATTTTTTGGTTTCCCATCCACCTCTTCTCTTCTCCTCTTCGATAGCCCTCTTGTATGTTGGACATTCCGGATCCAACGCATCATGATCTTCCTTTATTTTCAAATTATATGTCTTTATTTTAAACATACAATTTACACATTTATTATGTTTCTCTTTACATTCACTTGCTTTATGCTTTCCAGCACATTTATGACATGTTTCATCTCTCGTGCAATTTTTTGCAATATGGTAGAAACCCCAGCACTTGAAGCATCTCCTTATACTAAAGTGATTGAACACAGGGCATTTACTCCAGCCTATATTCAACTTTTCTTTTTTTAACATCAATTCATGAGTTACTTCATCTACTTCAATTATCATAGATCTACCTCCTTTTCTTCTACTCCTGGTCTGACTATCATCCATATATTTTCTTTCCTGGATTCTTGATTGTATCTATTAATTTATCATCATCCAACTCCATTTCTTCCTCGCTAATATTGACAATTTTTATTTTCGGCTTCTTTTGTAGTGATTCTGTAACATTATAATTGTTACCTAGCTTGGACTGTACTGCATCTTTTAATTTATCCATTTCTTCTCCTGTCTCACAGCCTAGAATTACTGTTCCTTCTCTTCCTTTTCGTACCTTTGTTATCCCCATTGGCATATTCTTAATATCAACCTTTTCTTTTATTATTTTTTTAGTGGTCTCACTTTCTTGCTGAGTCTTCGGTTTGACGATAATGACGTTTTCTCTCTTCTTCTTAACTGCTTCACTGTAACTGTTGAGCACACATTCCGCTGACTTAGGCATTCCTTCCTGTATCATTTTACGCAGGTCATCCAACTTACGCTTGATAGTATCTACTTCCTCTTTCACAATCTCCTTGATCATCATTTTTATTTCGTTCTTACCTGCTGTTACGTCTTTCATTTCTTTAACAGATCGTACCAGCCGATCTATTTTTACATCCATATCTTTCGATCCACTAATGGATCCAATAGATCCCAGTCTTTCTCTGCTGCCTCCTGCCGATGACGGTGTCTTTACTTTTTCACATTCCACTGAGAACCTCTCATACGGGCCGGGACATGTCACATACTCCTTGTTCTGATCATAAATTTTGTGCTTATTCGCACAGCCTGAATGGAAAAAAAGTTTAGCGCACAACTTACATGTCACGACTAGACTTCTTATTGCCTTCTTACATGCCGAACATCGATATTCGGCATATTCATCAAGAGGATCCATGTCGATAATTATCGGCTGCCACCGATATTACCAACAGGTTCCCACAACCGCGGCACGTGCCACGTTAAATGCTAATGTCTACCTGTCGTGTGACAACTTTCCTTGCACAAGAAACACTTCAATTATGACCAGACATCAACAACATTCCAGTCTGTGAACTTGTATGTTCGGTCCTTGCACTTACAAGGAGAACCCCCGCTCTGTCCCTCACGGATTTTGTTCAGACTTTACAGAGTTATAGATCTCGTTCCCCTGATTACGAAAATACCCCATTATAGGGGCAGACGCTCAATAGTTTTCGAGATATTTGCAATTAAAGTTTCATAACCGTAAAATATATATAGTTTAGTTCAGACTTTTACCAAGCAATGGTGTGGCGCAACAGCAGCGAGCGGAACTGTTACGCAGCAGGCCCGGGTTCGAATCCCTTCGTGGTAAATTATTTTTTATTGTTTTTTTTCATGAAAAATGCATTTTCAATGTTAAATAAATTTTAAATAAAATATTTTTATTCGCTAAAGGACTAATTGAAAATGATACTTATTACTTTATAGAAGAAACACTAGATCTATTACTACATATACAAAAGATAATAATTATAAAACAATAATAATATTAAAATAATATATTAAAAAATAATACATAACAAACAACAAATATAAATATAAATACAAATACAAAATAGAATAAATGCAATGAATAGTAATCAGAGCGGTTAATGTGGCTTTCCATCACGTTTCTTGTAGTTTGTATAATATCAATCATACCTGAAAATGCAAAGAAAGTAATATGATATAAAAAATATATACGTTACGTAGAATTAATATAGAAATCAAATACAATACTTACAATTTTTGTTATGTACAGCAATGGTACTTATCGTAGAAACAAGGAAAACATAATGTACAAAAACATCTTGCACATCGAATTAATACAGTTTCATTTTCATTGCACGAACATTTGCTTTCTCGTATTGCTGGTGCAAAACAAACTTGATTAACGTTTTCGAAAACTTCTCTTTCTGTTGATAATCCTGCAGCGAACCATGCATATTGCAACATTGGTTTAAAAATTGGTGCACACAGCTGATAGTGTATGAGTGAATGTAATTTAATGACGTCTTCCCTGCTTGCGATTTCTCTTCCTCTTTCCAACAAATAATTGCAATTCTGTATCCTTTTTAAGAAGTTCTTTATTTGGCGATAGAAATACACATCACATGGCTGAACCAATGGTGTACATTTCGGGGGGATAATTTTTAATGTACATGTACAAATTCCTTCGTCAGTGACAAATAATTCATCGTACATTTCTAAATTTGTTTGCCCTCCCCATGAATCAATAATTAATAAAAATTTCTCATCCTCCACATTGGGTTGAAGTACAGATTTTAAAAATGTCTGATATATTTGGTTTGTTAATTTTCCTGATTTGGAGGAAGATATAATTACATTTTTATAATTTGTTGTCAATTCATCAACTTTTTTTTTTACGACTGGTCCGAAGTTACCGGTGGGTTCTTGCATACACAAGAACACATGGGGTAACAGTTTTCCCGACATTGTTATGGTGTATTGAGCTGTGTATGAGTGTGTGGTTTTTGATACATTTCTCCTGTTTACAAGCACTGCTTTTTTTCCTCTTTTTGTTAACGTTCTTTCAAAAGTAGATTGATATTGGCATCCTGTTTGATCTGTGTTCATAATATAATTCGTATTGAATTGTGGTACGATTGCTTTTATAATCTTTCGAAAATTTACGGCGGCTTCAATTACTTTATTTAAATCAGAAGTATCTCTCATCGAAACATATTTTGTTATTTTCCTTTGTCTAATATTATTGGTTTTTTTTAAATGATCCACCCAGTGTTTAGATGCTTTAAATTGAAAATTGTCTGTTTTATATTGACTGGCGGCTGCTAGAGCCCAGTGTTGCAAATCTCGTGTGGTTACTTGTTGGAAGTTTGCACGAGCCTCTTTGAATCTATCATATGTCCACTGATTAATGGCATTGTACTTGTCATAAATTGTACCCCCGTCCTTGATATACTTCTCCCAGCGTAACAAATATTTTTTGTTTTTTAAAAATTTGCTACCTTTCGATTGCAATGTTGATAAATTCCACGAAGGGTTACGGCGAGCAAGAGTAACCGTTTTGATTTTGGTATCCAATGACACATTATCCAAATTTCTTTTCTTCTCCTCTGGTTCGTACCATTCATCGTCTACAGATTCTTCGTACTTGACGTTTACATACATATTTTCATTATCAGATTCATCGCTGTCTATAAGACAATCCTCTGAAATTATTTCATGTTCATTTATCATGTCGGTGATATTTTCAAAAATTTGTTCACCCATTGTCATAGCTGCATCAGAAATTGTATCAGATGCTTCTTCAGCAATTAAATTTTCTTCCTTTAGAAGCTCTTGTGTATATGTCAAAGCATCCTTTAAATGCTGCTTTTCTTTTTCTTCTTTTTCTAATTCATAAACACTCGCGACAGGAATATTGATTGAAGAAGATTTCGATGTAGAGGCTTGAGGATTCATTTTGACTTCTTGCTACGACTATAGAAAGAAACTGACTGATGAACGAAAGATGCATTTCGAGGCAGAGCTAGTATCAAATCTCACGATAACGTAAACAGTTTACAGAAAGTTCTGAAGTGCGCGAGCCCCATAGTCCGTTGCCAGATCGAAGCCGATAGATCTCTACACCGAAATCATCGTCGAGTAACATTACTCTCTTTTACAATAAATACCATTGTTGCACATAACAAAAATTATAAGTATTTGATTTCTATATTTATTCTACGTAACGTATATTGTTTATATTATACAAACTACAAGAAGCGTGATGGAAAGCCACATTAACCGCTGTTCAAGATTCGAATTGTGAATTTGCCGGTCGGCACGCCAACCGTCGAGCCCCGTTCGCTCTGCTCTTTTTTCAACCCTGTTTAGAGTCGCGTAGCGATCATGCGTAACCGTAGCGCGAGGCTACTGTGTGTTTGTCAGCTCCCATCACCGGCAAATCTCCACTATTCGAATCTTGAACCGTCGTCTTCCCGGATCACACGATCGATCCGGAACCAATCGCGTGCGACCCCGCCTGCCGTTTCGGCGAATATTTAAAGGCCCTCCCTTGGCGGAGCGAGCCTCTTCCCATCAGTTCTTCGAGTTAAGACAATCGGTCAAGTAACACAGTCTCATTTTTATCTACGTTGTTTGTTCGCGACGATCACCGCACTTTCTGGAACTATCCATTCGCCAATTCTTTCTCCGTCGCGCTCCAAGGCAGACCCTCGCACGCGCAAGAATTCCGTAGTTTCGATCCAGTCGACGACTCCAGTTTGAAATAAAGTGCAGTGTGAACTCCACTCTGCAACTAATATCTCTCCCTCATTCTCACGATCCTTTTCATTGCCGTCCTCGCGCGCTCATTACTGAGCGGTTCCAGCGTCAGGCGCCTCCGACCGTCGGTCGACGCCGAACAACCGCTCTGATTACTATTCATTGCATTTATTCTATTTTGTATTTGTATTTATATTTATATTTGTTGTTTGTTGTGTATTATTTTTTAATATATTATTTTAATATTATTATTGTTTTATAATTATTATCTTTTGTATATGTAGTAATAGATCTAGTGTTTCTTCTATAAAGTAATAAGTATCATTTTCAATTAGTCCTTTAGCGAATAAAAATATTTTATTTAAAATTTATTTAACATTGAAAATGCATTTTTCATGAAAAAAAACAATAAAAAATAATTTACCACGAAGGGATTCGAACCCGGGCCTGCTGCGTAACAGTTCCGCTCGCTGCTGTTGCGCCACACCATTGCTTGGTAAAAGTCTGAACTAAACTATATATATTTTGCGGTTATGAAACTTTAATTGCAAATATCTCGAAAACTATTGAGCGTCTGCCCCTATAATGGGGTATTTTCGTAATCAGGGGAACGAGATCTATAACTCTGTAAAGTCTGAACAAAATCCGTGAGGGACAGAGCGGGGGTTCTCCTTGTTAGTTCTATATGCACAACACTTTATTATAATTTTCTCTCACACTTTAACCACTTAAAATGCACTACATTTACGGAGCGATGTTCACCACGTCTACTCGAGAAAGTGAGAGAGAGAGAGAGATTTATTATTAGCTTTCTCAGCTATTTCCAATACACATATAAATACATGCATACATACATGCACAGTTTTACACATCATTCATTACAA